>NW_026923811.1:0-223505 GCF_032062105.1 Saccostrea cuccullata | reverse complement strand
CTGTATGCTAAAAATAGCTTTTTCCACTGTCTGTCATAACTTTTTAACCATAGGAGATAGGGACTCCATATTTGATATGCATACTCCACCAATAAAGTCTTTTCAAAGGACGACAAGGTCAATGATCTTGTGACCTTGACTGTGACCTATATGCTAAAAATAACTTTTTACACTTTTTGCCATAACTTTTGAACCATAGAAGACAGTGACTTCATATTTGGGATGCATACTCCACCGATTAAGTGCTTTCAAATGACACCATGGTCAATGACCTTGTGACCTTGACTGTGACCAATATGCTAAAAATAGATTTTTTGAACTTTGTTGCCGGCGGGCGCATAGTGTCTCACAAACACATCTTGTTTTTGGTTATGTAAAGGTGTATTTCTATTTCTACATTTACAATTATATGACTGACCAGTGTCCGATCACGGACCGATGAAAATCACTATACCTGTACTAATTTTTATGAATGTTTCTTTTTCAATTATCCATGCACTTCATTAGGTAAAACCCCCTCCAAATTCTCCACCCCAAGCTTTTTTTCCTCTACAGTAACAAATTGATTCTAGTATTCGACATTATATTCAATCAATGTTAGTTTTTTTATGCCCCCGTAAACGAAGTTTCGGGGGCATATAGTTTTTGTCGTGTCCGTCTGTCTGTCTCTCTGTCTCTCTGTCTGTCTCTCTGTTTGTCTGTTTGTCCGCAAAAACTTTAACCTTGCCCATAACTTTTGATTTAGTGGAGCTATGACTTTCATATTTCATATGTGTATTCCTTGTGACAAGACCTTTCTTTGGGTACCACCAAATTTGACCTTGTGACCTTGACCTTTGAGTTTGACCCACTTTTACATGAAAATTTAAAAATTCTACTTTAGCCATATCTTTTGAACAGTAGTCACCAGGACATTTATACTTCACATATGTAATGTTTGTTAAATGAATTTTCACTTGATAGCAACAACCTTGACCCTTTGACCTTGACCTTGGAGATTTTTGTACCTATAAAAAAACTTTAAGCTTGGCTATAACTTTTGAACAATAACTACTACGGCTTTTATTTTTCACATATATAATCCTGATAAAAGACCTTTCATTGGATACCAAGAACTTTGACCTTTTGACCTTGACCTTGGAGTTTGACCTACTTTAAAAATACAACATTGACCATATTTTTGAAGGGTTCGGGCTAGGGCATTCATACTTCACAAATTTAGACTTTCATATTTCATATGTGTATTCCGTGTGACAAGACCTTTCTTTGGGTACCAACAAATTTGACCTTTTGACCTTGGAGTTTGACCCACTTTTACATGAAAATTAAAAAAATTACTTTGGCCATATCTTTTGAACAGTAGATACCAGGACATTTTTACTTCACATATGTAATGTTTGTTAAAGACCTTTCATTTGATACAAACAATCTTGACCCTTTGACCTTGACCTTGGAGATTTTTGTACCTATAAAAAAACTTTAAGCTTGGCTATAACTTTTGAACAATAACTACTACGGCTTTTTTTCACATATATAATTCTGATAAAAAGACCTTTCATTGGATACAAAGAACTTTGACCTTTTGACCTTGATCTTGGAGTTTGACCTACTTTAAAAATACAACATTGACCATATTTTTGAAGGGTTCGGGAGAGGGCATTCATACTTCACAAATTTAATCCCTATTACAAGACCTTTCATTTGATATCAAGAACTTTGACCCTTTGACCTTGACCTTGCAGTTTGACTTACTTTTTACAAACTTTAACCTTGACCATAACTTTTGAACAGTAGGGGCTAGAGCTTTCATATTTCACATGTGTAATCCTTGTGACAAGACCTTTCATTGGATATCAAGAATCTTGACCCTTTGACCTTGACCTTAGAGTTTGACCTACCTTTTACAAACTTTAACCTTGGTCATAACTTTTGAACGGTAAGGGCCAGCACTTTCATACTTCCCATACGTAATCATTGAGACAAAGCCTTTCTTTAGAACCCAACAACCTTGACCCTTTCACCTTGAAATTTAGTTTGTCCTGTATTATAAAATGTTAACCTTGGTCATAACCCTGGAACAGGTGTAGCAAGCGTTTTATATTTCGCATTTTTTGTAAAAAGGCCTTAATTGATACCAACATATTTAATCTGCATTTGATAAAGCTTAACCTTCGCTATGTTGCCATACGGGGGCATCAGTGTTTCACAAACACATCTTGTTTTTATTTACAACTTTAATACTGGATGTAAGGTAAGTTAATCTTGTCTTTGTAAATACATGTATATTTAATAACGATCTTCTGACAGCCGTATTGATAATTTATATTTATATATTACTGGTATTATTACTTTTTGTTAAAGTTTAATGTCTTTATGTTTTATGTTTGTCCATGTCTGCTCGTCTGTATGAGTGTTGTGAGCGTGTTCTTAGATTTTCTTCTTTGACGAATAAAACATGTAACAGGTGAACTAACCAGAATTTTTGTATCGGGGGATTTTCTTTCCTCTTTCTTTAGACCAACAAAAGAAAAAAAAAGAACGTGTTTTGCGGTTGCGTCGCATGTTCAGGATATTATTTGCGGTAACATTTATAAATTATTTGAGGATTAACCCTATGCTTTTTTTATTTATTTTTTTTTTTGTACAAAGAAAATATTACATTGAATAAATATATTAATATGAACTGATGCACTTGAGTCAGTTTTAATTCCAGGCTCAGACCAACTAACTATTTGCTTTGTCCTTCTATAATCTCAGTACAGACCGGACACAACCATTAATACCAAAGCAAAACTCATAGGCGAACCTTTGGTTACGGATCCGTTTTGGGTGGGCTTAGTGTTCGTTGTTCTTCGCTCGTTGTTCGCTTTGGGTTCGCTAGAGCGACCAGGCGATTGCTTTCACTCAAGCATGAAGAGAACCCTCGTTTTATTTTACCGCGTGTTAGGTTTTTCAGATCAAGTATCTATACTGTAGCTGGAATCATTCATTGCTGTAAAGTGTCGATCGGAAGCATGAAATAGATTCTGCAAGCGACAAAAGTAGATTTTTAATAAAAAGAGCATAACATTATCACATTATATTGTTCTACGAATTATAATCCAACAGTAAAAATAGCATTTGGATGAATGCAATTTTGGTTTGTTTGCTATTGTTTTCATAAATATTTTGATGACTGAGTTAACAATATTTGCTGGAAAAAACATAGTCATATACAAGGAAATAAACATTTTCTATGGCAGACGATATCATTTATTAAACAAAGACAATTAAAATACTTCTTATTAATTTCATATGACCATTCATAATAGGACAATGTGATGCACCGTTTATACACGGTCTTACACTGTGCGTGGAAACCCTGGCTTCAAAGAAATTGACATGGATCCAGATCTACGCATAGGCGTGAACTTTCGGTGTACAGGATCCCTAATCCGTGATTCCTCTGACTCTAACTCCCACTTTTATATTATGACTTGTGCGGGGGAGAGTCAGAGAGGCCATATTGAAAACTGGGAATTTGGCGACACCAGTTGGTGTCGAAACTCTGTCCACCTTTTACAAACTTATTTCGCGGAGCTAACTCCCGAGACGCGAGAAACAGTAAAATAATTATTTTACTATTTGTTAATCGACATTAAAAGGATGCTTTCGCCGTTTAAACGGCCCTATCACCGACAAATGAAGAATCACTTCAGTTAGGTCGCCTACTCGCCATTCTACTTCTTTGCGCATGACGTCAGCACACAAATACTGCCTACATGTAGATATTGAAAATATTGAAAATATTGTTCAAAGATTGTAATTCATCAAGGAGTGGTTAGGGTTTTGTTCAGAGGATATTCGATGTCCCGAGTATAAAAGTTCTTTTTTATGGCTGTCTTACTAGCTATTGTCTTGCCACCTACACCAATACATAGTACTCTCCGTTGATCTTTGAACCCAACATTGCACGACCCTCCAATCAACGTATTCCTACATAAATATTATTTTATAGGCTCAGCCACTGTCTTTGCATTAATCGAGTTTTTAAGCGGTTAACTTCGCTAACCACTTTCAGCTAACACAAAAACATTTTAAAAATGTTTTTAAAACTTTTTAAAAATGTTGCAAAAACATTTTTAAAAATGTTTTAATCACGTGATTTTGTATGGTTCTTTAAACGTTTTTAAAACATTTTAGCGAAATATTTCAGCAAAATGTTGTCAGAGAATTTTCTTGAAATGTTGCAAAAACATTTTCAATAATGTTTTAATCACGTGAATTTGTATCGTTTTTTAAACGTTTTTAAAACATTTTAGTGAAATATTTCAGCAAATGTTTACGAAACATTTTCTTAAAATGTTACAAAAACATTTTTAAACAATGTTTTAATCATGTGATTTTGTATGGTTTTTTTTAAATGTTTTTAAAACATTTTACAAAATATTTCAACAAATGTTATCATAACATTGTTTTTAAATGTAACAAAACATTTTCAAAAATGTTTTATTCACGTTTAATTTGTTTGGTTTTTAAAATGTTTTCAAAACATTCAAGTCGAGGTTACAAAAGGATTTTTCCTCAATTTTTACTTTTTCTCATTAAATTATGATATATTTATATTTTAAAAGAAATTAACACAAATTATATTTAATTTTTGAACCTTTAACTCTTTGCCTATCACGCCATCTGTGACGTAATAGTAGCATTACATTTGTTACTTTTTGATGACGTTATCCTTTTCCCCACAACGCACTTGCGATTACGTGCTGAAACGACGTGTTTTTGAAGATGAATATTCACATGGTGTATGTGGCAATGGTTGTTCTATATAGATACATGTCGCCATGATATCCATGCAACCATCTTTAATGTTGAATTCAAGAATTAAGATGGTGATTTTATCCTGTTTATTTTGTTTAAATAACTCTTTCATGTGGAATGGTACAGACTTAATTTATTATCTTATCTTACAACTTACTTATTTTGAATATTTGTAAACCTAAAACTTCAATGAAAAAAATATTTGATTTTTCAGACAGGGTGTCATTTTATACTCGTGTTAAACAACGACCCCCCCCCCCCCCCCTATTTTTTCAGTCCATGCATATAACGATTTTATCTAAACTTCCAGAATCTTCAATTATAAATAAAAATCGAAATGAGGTCTTGAAGAGAATGATTGCAGCCCGGAGGACCGGGCTGCTCTATACATATAAGTTTAAGTGTTGGTGTATGGGGATTGGGGTGGGAGTAGTTATGTAGAATTAAAGGTTTTCTAAACATTGAAAAGATTGTTAATCAGAATATTCTTTCCTTTATAAATTAAGAGATACATAATATATTTACTTTCATAAGGTGAATCTGTAAAAATATGAATGTTTTTATCATATTTAATATATAAAGTTACTTATCATTTACTATCGAAACAACGACAGGTCCCTTTTTTTAGAACATCGAATTTTACTTCTCGGATAAAAACGTACTCTGCAAAGTTCGTGTTTTATATTCTAAAATTGAAAATTAATACATTTTTAAATATAAATGAAGGGTGTGTCTAACATCAATTTATATTTTATGCAGCCAACATTTACTTGAGGAATTAATCAAGTTTAAAATGGTATCGTTTTTGATTGATTTAATTCCGACTACCATTTTTTTTTTTTTTTTAAATATTTGCGACTTTCGTTTCCGTCATATTAGACGCATGCCTTTTTACACATATCGAAGCGGTTTGTTGATCAAGACTCATTTTCATTGTTTACTTTATATATTTCCCGGGCGACAATTGATGGTTACATCAATGTTTTCTTGTTATCACTTGTGAAGATTTTTATAAAAGTTATTGTACCGATTTTTTTAGGACAAAAAAGAAGTTATAGCTTTCAGCATATTTGATTTTTTTTTTTATCAAGAGTTATTTGTTTTTGCAAAACAAATATTGTTGGAATATATCACTTATTTTTATACTGAACAATAAAGAAGCGTATTGATTGTTGAAAGGAAACGTTTCATTTTTTAAGTTAAAATTTAACTGATCACATCTTCTTTTTAATGTTTTGACCAATATACGGATGAGATACCGCCTTCGGACTCGGCATTAAATTAATCAGTCTAAAATTAGCGTTATTGCCTGACGTCACGGCGTCAGGCTGTATAAGGATTGATATTTCCGAGGTGCGAAGAGAAAAGGTCACAGTTAGCCAGCAAAATTTTGTGCATGCTGATTATCACTGGAATTTCACTGGATGAAAAACCAGGTTTCCCAAATTTGGATACCCGATGGAAACATATGGGAATCGTGACATCAGTAGTTTCCATATAGTTTCCATTTTATGGAAACCACACAGTGGTTTCCACGTAGATTCCCGACATGGAAACAATCAACCTGTGGTTTCCCGTAAGTTTCCCAAGATAGGAAACCGTGGAAACATGCCTCCGTGGTTTCCATGTAGATTCCCGACATGGAAACAATCAACCTGTGGTTTCCCGTAAGTTTCCCAAGATAGGAAACCATGGAAACATGCCTCAGTGGTTTCCTTATAGATTCCCGACATGGAAGCCATCAATCTGTAGTTTCTCCCATGTTTCCCGGGTAGGGAAACTTTGAAATTATATCTCATTCTAATTTCCAACTACATGTACTTTTATTTTACAAAAAAGTTAAATATTTTCTGAGGTTACCATATTTTTTCCCGATTATAGATTTTTTTTTCAAACGTGTACACATACTGTATCAAATGAATTAACTCGGTCTCCCCCTTCAAACAGTTAAAATAACTTAAAGTGTATTTCAGTGTGATAAAATTTAATATTTCATGACCTTGAACGCAAATTAATTTTAAATTGGATTTATCACATGAGTCTTGGTAAACTCGTATAGAATGCGTGAAATGGAATAGAGAAGAATAAGTGCAGTACAGAGAGAAGTTGTGATTACTGATTAAAAGACATTGTTTAAGATATTATATTTATTTATTTATTTATTTTTTTTAACAATCATTTTTATTATTTGCTTGTCTTTTTTTTCTTGGGAAGCCCCCCCCCCCCCTAAAAAAAAGCATATTTGAAAACGTTGGTACGGCCTGTGTAACTACGAGCAACTTTCCTCACGTGCCATATCAGGTGGAGACACGTGCCGCGAAGACACCTGGAGACAGGAGACACCTGTCACTGTGTATTGTTTGTATATTCTATGTGATTTGAGAGGGTTTTTTACTTACAGGGAACAATGGGCTGTTGTCAAGCATGTATACACACAGTCTCCGCAAATTAAGATGATGATTTGTGTTATTTTTTATCATTAAAAATTATTGTAAATAATCAGTTATACAAGAGAAAATAGTTTATTCAAAAAATAACCTTCATTAATTTTAGAAGTTCAATGAAAGAACAAGCTATTTAGAATTTCGATTTCAATGTTCATAATTGATTTAAAATAAAATTATCCCGTTTAAAAATTAAATAATTTTCCATAGCTATAGAATAAATATAAATACTCGTCGTGTATAATTATATTAAATCATAATCACTTAATGTAGATCAATGAGATTAAAACGGTACTTAATAGTCTTGTTGATGTTTTGTGTTAAATTTGTAATCCAACTACAAAGACATCTATAAAATAATGATTAAAATATCAGAAAAATATTCATATAAAAACGTTTTTTTTTTCTTAATTTCTTTTGAATTTAAATATGTTCGCAGATCCCTGTGTAGTAAACATCTGCACTTTTCGCATGAAACAAAGGTCCTAAATGCACATGTATAATATTAACAAAACCATTTTCCCCCTCCAAAGGCCATTGCTCTACATGTACATGTAACTAAAGAAAAATCTATAAAATTTTACATTATTTTGTTTTTTCTTAAGAACAACGGCTTTTTGGTGTGTAGTGCATGCTAAGGCAATCTATTGAAAGAATTGAGTGTGTTTATTGTATTATTGTGCATTTTCTGTTGATGTCTTTATATAAAGATGAGAAGGTTTTTAATACAACTACAAACATTTCTTTATCTACGTTGTCCACTACTTTATTTTTTTTTCTACATGCTGTAAATTACTCTTTTATATATATAAAAAAAAAAAAAAAAAGAAAAAAAAAAATATGCGTGTTTTTAAATTTGACTAGACTAGGCCTGTAGGTAAGTAATTTCAGTTTGGGTAATAAACTAACCGGGAATCCTTTTTTTACTTGCATGCTTTACCAAATTTCCTGAACGAAAAAAAGTACATGAGAAGAGATACAGGGCGGGACCAGCTAAAGTTGTGTGCATAAACTCACAGCCCTTCAAATTAACAAGTATCTATCGACAGTATATGAATGTTGACAAAATCTTTCCAATGACCCAATTATACCAGTCACGACTAAAATACTGAATTAATATATATACTGTTAATTTTTCCTGCCTTTGATTAGATATTAGTTTTGTTCCACCTTGTGATGACCTGTATTATTTTGTCTTAATTTTCACAAGTGTATCGTATTCTATCATACCTCAGGGTGATCCTTTCTACTAAAAGCGTTTTTGATTAGCAATTAATTTTTAAACATGTTAAACACCGAACTTTTCAATTATCACAATTGTAGCTCATTTTGATGCCTTTTAGCACAATTTAAAAAATATACATCGTTTTGATGTGACATTATAAAATTCATAATTACAACCGTTAAAAGAAGCGAGGAGTGGGGGGGGGGGGATATTACTTTCAGCTAGGACGGCCACTATACTTACAACCAAGCCTCGAAACCCCCACCCCAAAATCAAATAATTTTAGTTGTTATTCCAGAAAGAATTTTTTTCTCTAGGTGGCACATGCATTTTTTTTTTTTTTTTTTTTTTTTTAAACGTTTTCTTTCTATACTAGGCCGACACATCGTATCGACAAAAATATTTAGGAGCCCCCTTTTTATTCCATGAACAGGAAAAACTTCATTAAATTCTAATGTAAGATGTCATAATCATACTTAATCATAATGAATTTTTCCCCCATCCTGCATCGCTCTGCAGGCGCTTTATTTTCATTGGTCAATTTACCGAGGCGCCATTTTTCGAGGATTGAGAGAGGAATGAGAGGGACGAAGAAGAAGGTGTAAGCAGCTGGTAAATGTGAAAAGTTAATGATGTTTTCACCACCCAGTGTCTTTGAGACTGTGATAAATGCAGGGAACAACAACCAAGGATTAGTGTACGTATATTTTTGTTAATTTATTACGGTAAATAATTGTAATATTTGGCAACAACAAATCTTCACTATCGGAGACAACTTTTGTTCTGACGCCATTTTGAAAAGTTGGAATATCTAAAATTCTTAGACTTTAGTACATATATTGCAAGACATGAAAGGGAAATTTGAGTGATATGACATACTTAATTTACTTCCATGCAATAAACAGACAACGTAGGCCTCAAAGCACCGTACATGTATGTGTTCCATACTGTATGTTGTAAAATGGCTACAGTACGTTTCGCCTTTTAATAAAATGAATGCTCAATATAAATAGTTCTCTGTGTGTGTGTACAAATGAGTTCTTTTAAAGCGGATTTTTTTTATTTATTTTTTAATTTTTACCACTTCTATTTATTCGGATGATAATATTTATACCGAGCACGGTTTCGTAGTTAAATACAGAATGCAGTATATCCGGTTTGAATTCATGTGTTCTCGATCTCGGATAGCGAACTCTTTTGATGTTTTGGAACTTATGACTTATGACAAGGTATAGATGAGCTATTTTTTTTTCAAAATTATGAAAAAAACATCAATATTTTTCGAAAAGTGTCTTCAATCGCAACTATCCGATTATTCATGAAGGATAACATTATCAGAACAGTTGAAATAGATTGTAGCTTAGCATAACCCTTAATCATATGCATGAGAATGATATGTAGGAAAACATACATTTAAAAAGTGGATGTAGGCGAAAGCCCCTCCACTTATCTGAAGAGAAAAAGTTAGTATATTGAAATACTTTACTGTTCAAAAGAAAAATTTTCTAATGTCTGACCTGCTGACAGTGGCTGAGATGAAGATGTTAAAAAAAGAAAAGCCTACATAGTGAATTAATATTGATAGTATATCAAGTAATGCAAATGAATCATCAGCTTGAATTATCAGTTATTTCACAATTATTGACCTGTGTAGGCCAACATGAAGTTATAAGGACCTATGTCAAGTGATACTGACCCGCAGTGAAGAATAGGAACCATGTGTGAGAGGTCATGTTCATTTTTTCCCCCTGTTTTACTGAATAGTCATTGAATAAGTGTTTTATTACCTAACTTACTATATAATAAATTAAATTGGAAAAAAAACACGCAGACAATCAATAAAGAGTTTTAAGAACTGTTTATTCACATACTTGTCTATGAATTAGCTGAACACATAACATAAAGATTAAATTAATATTTAATAATTCAGAGTAATACTTAATAAATTGATTGATTGATTGTTTGTGTGTTTTATTTCAATTTACAGGGTTCCAAATTAACTTTTTTTAGCACTAGTCCGCATGGACTAGTGACTTCTAGCTTCCACTAGTCCGCAACCTATTCCACTAGTCCGCCCTATAGTATGTAAAAAGAATAATACAAATCTTAAAATTTTATCAATTAATTCAATGAAATATGTGTCCACACATCAGTTGGAAGCATGTGGTGAAAGAAAGAGGGTTTTCAACTTTCAGAAATCTCCACATGGTCACGTCTTTGCCTATTGATCACAATGTAGAAAACGCTTTATTGTGGTTGTGTTTATCATTTATTTTCAAACATCTACGAGACTCGGAAATGAAATTAATAAAATGTGAACCAATTCAAGACTTACCGGTATATCTGGATTTGCACTAGTCCGTAAGGACTAGTACCTTAAAAAATCTGCTAGTCCGACACAATTTTTACTAGTCTCAGACTTACGGACATGAGTTAATTTCGAACCCTGATTATTTAATTAATTATAAAGTAGGTAAATACTAATAGTGATGTCGTGATCATAAAAAATCTTGAATATCACGATGATGCTTTGAACAGACAACAGTTTATTCGGTGACCCGTGAAAAGTTGAAAATGCCTAATTACAAATAATACAGTAGGTTAGGTATTAACGAATATTGTTTGTGGTCCCAACATTAGAAAAGTAGAATGGTACAAACAAGTCGATGCTTGAAATTTTGTTTATTACTCAGGTTTTTCTCCCATCCTGGTACATATGTAGGTGCTGACGCCTGATGCTAAATTACATACTTAGTTTAAATTAGAATGCGATAGTACATGAACATACTATATCCTTTCAGAGAGAAGAAAACTGACTTTAAAAGAAAACCAGTCATGAGTGAGATTAAATCATATGAATGTATGATGAATCAGGATGTGATCATTTGGTAAGTGGTAGTTAATTCAATCATGAATTGGAATGTATGAAAATTGCATGAAAAGAAAAGAAAAAAAAAAGATACCAAATTTATAAAAAAAAAATTAATTGAAATACTTAATTTTGGTTTACTGTATTAGCTACAAGTTTTATGTAAAAGCTAGGGCTGAATATGCCCCCTCAATGATATGTGTGTATTGTCGTGATTGACATACATCAGTAAACTAATACATACAGTCAAACTTTGTTTAACTCAAACCTGAATTGAACAGGAAAGAACTTCGATATCAATGAAAATAGGAAAATTAAATACATATTTACTGATTCTACATGTAGCTGGTCAGTATTTCGTTGACTTTAAGGAAGCTCTAAACACTGCGCACTAAAGAGCTTAGCCCTTAGATGTGAGATTTCTGCTCACAAATAGTCCAATGTCTTTTTGAACATTTTCCTGGGAAATGAGGCACATACAGTATCCTACTAACTTATATTTATTTTGATAAGTTTGTAAAAAAAGTCAAAATTGTCAAATTGAAAATATGACAAACAATTCATGTTTTAAGAAGGGGTACAATCGTACATTGGCCACTCTTGTCGCCTAGAGGAGATGCATCCAATTTCAATATTGCATGTTGAGCTATACCCGGTGATTTATCAGTTTTAAGTGAATTTGTCTAAGACAGAAACATATCAAAAAAGCATTTCAGAACAAAACAGGGCTTCAACTGGGAGTATGGCATGTTGTGACAACATAGAGAGTCCCCTAAGATTGATCATTGTGGTGTTTTTTTGTTTCTTTTTTTGTGTTTAGTTTGTTATATTTGAGTTTTTATATATTTTAGAGGCATTCACCAATGTCATTACTAATGACAAACATAAGAAATGGAGACGGGAGAATGGAAAGACTGATCTTCACAGACAGCAGTCAAAACAAAGCAAAAGAAAGCGTTCAGTAAGTCTAATTTACTAAAATCCTATATGAAAAAGTGATATTTTGGGATTTATTTTTAAATTAATTTGCCTACATTTCAAAGATATTTGTTAATTAACAGTCTTCTTTCATCATGTATAGCAGGGTTGTAGAGGAATTAAATATTCTTTGAAATTTATGTTTTGTGTCAATGGGTATTTCTACAAAAATAAGGTCACATAGTTCCTTATCATTGAGACTTGTACAGATATTTTTTTAAATAGTCTGTATGATTAACTATGCGCTTTTTCCCTCAGGAACTGGAAAGAAGAAAGAAGACCGTGGAACATCTTATCTAGACAAGTCATGCCTATCACGCCGTCTGTGACGTAATAGTAGCATTACATTTGTTACTTTTTGATGACGTTATCCTTTTCCCCACAACGCACTTGCGATTACGTGCTGAAACGACGTGTTTTTGAAGATGAATATTCACATGGTGTATGTGGCAATGGTTGTTCTATATAGATACATGTCGCCATGATATCCATGCAACCATCTTTAATGTTGAATTCAAGAATTAAGATGGTGATTTTATCCTGTTTATTTTGTTTAAATAACTCTTTCATGTGGAATGGTACAGACTTAATTTATTATCTTATCTTACAACTTACTTATTTTGAATATTTGTAAACCTAAAACTTCAATGAAAAAAATATTTGATTTTTCAGACAGGGTGTCATTTTATACTCGTGTTAAACAACGACCCCCCCCCCCCTATTTTTTCAGTCCATGCATATAACGATTTTATCTAAACTTCCAGAATCTTCAATTATAAATAAAAATCGAAATGAGGTCTTGAAGAGAATGATTGCAGCCCGGAGGACCGGGCTGCTCTATACATATAAGTTTAAGTGTTGGTGTATGGGGATTGGGGTGGGAGTAGTTATGTAGAATTAAAGGTTTTCTAAACATTGAAAAGATTGTTAATCAGAATATTCTTTCCGTTTATAAATTACGAGATACATAATATATTTACTTTCATAAGGTGAATCTGTAAAAATATGAATGTTTTTATCATATTTAATATATAAAGTTACTTAACATTTACTATCGAAACAACGACAGGTCCCTTTTTTAGAACATCGAATTTTACTTCTCGGATAAAAACGTACTCTGCAAAGTTCGTGTTTTATATTCTAAAATTGAAAATTAATACATTTTTAAATATAAATGAAGGGTGTGTCTAACATCAATTTATATTTTATGCAGCCAACATTTACTTGAGGAATTAATCAAGTTTAAAATGGTATCGTTTTTGATTGATTTAATTCCGACTACCATTTTTTTTTTTTTTAAATATTTGCGACTTTCGTTTCCGTCATATTAGACGCATGCCTTTTTACACATATCGAAGCGGTTTGTTGATCAAGACTCATTTTCATTGTTTACTTTATATATTTCCCGGGCGACAATTGATGGTTACATCAATGTTTTCTTGTTATCACTTGTGAAGATTTTTATAAAAGTTATTGTACCGATTTTTTTAGGACAAAAAAGAAGTTATAGCTTTCAGCATATTTGATTTTTTTTTTATCAAGAGTTATTTGTTTTTGCAAAACAAATATTGTTGGAATATATCACTTATTTTTATACTGAACAATAAAGAAGCGTATTGATTGTTGAAAGGAAACGTTTCATTTTTTAAGTTAAAATTTAACTGATCACATCTTCTTTTTAATGTTTTGACCAATATACGGATGAGATACCGCCTTCGGACTCGGCATTAAATTAATCAGTCTAAAATTAGCGTTATTGCCTGACGTCACGGCGTCAGGCTGTATAAGGATTGATATTTCCGAGGTGCGAAGAGAAAAGGTCACAGTTAGCCAGCAAAATTTTGTGCATGCTGATTATCATTGGAATTTAATTTGTTACCTCCGTTTCAACAAAACATTTAGCAGAAAAAAATAACCGTCTTACTGATACAACATATTGATGTGTTTATTTCCCTTAGTTTTTTTGCATGAAACTGTTTATTTCATGCGATTTCATATACGGACATGTCTGTTTGACCTTTTTTCTGCATTTCTGTACTATTGGATGAGTCCATTTGTCTTCGAGGTAAGGGGTGTCACAATCATTTTGCGCCAAATGTCACGTGTATATCTTCGCGCCCCTTTCCTGGATGATTCTACTGCACTGCGGTGAATGGAAATGAAAACTTCAAGTCTGTTCTTTTTATCGGAATTTCGAACTTTGGGGAAAAAAAAACATATCGGTGATATTGTGAAAGAAGTTAGAAGTTACATCAATTAAAGTAAATAAAACGACACGGAAAAAATGTTCTTCAGAGAAAAACTGGCCAAAAATACATAATATTTCTGATCATATCTCGCCTGCACTCGCACCCCCCCCCCCCCCCCCCCAAGTTTTGATCAGAGGTAAAATTCTTCCTCTTATGAAACACAGAAAATAGACTTAGGAAAAGTGTCCCTCCTATTTCAGGATTGAGGAATACTAGTATAAGGAATCAACGTCAAGTTCGTTGGGTCATTTATGCGTAGCGGGCTGTTTCCAACAATCGTTGATGCTCTGGCATACCAAAACAATCTAGTACTTAAACATATTCTGCATGTTAATCTTGAAGATTCATTTATTTCTTGTAGTTATCATATTCTCAGCTGTCTTCCCGGTAGTCTATGCAGTTGAATCTAATTCTAAATTTTAATTTTAAAATCGATATATAATCTTTACATAGGCACGGCTTTCCAGCATACATTAATTCATTAGTTCATTTCCCTTATTTAATTACTACATCTTCTAAAACCATTATAGAGTTGCGGAATGAGGAGCTGAGCTTTACCTCACGGGTTCGAATCCACTGCAGGACGGTGGAGATCGGTCCTTAGGATGAGACTGTTTAAAACCAAGCCCGAGTCGCAGTAGGTTTAGCACGAAAATATTACATGAAACTGCTCATTGGTCCTGAGTTCGAAGTATTTGTAACACTCCACATGCGTCCTTATACAACAAACGAAAAACAGATCAAAACCAATTTAACACATACAAAATATACCTTTTAAATAAAATATCACTGTTCCTTTTCCATCAGACACGTAGCAACAGGAAAGGGGGAGGAGGCTGTCCCCCCACTTTTTTTCTCAACCTTACTTTTACTATATATAGGAAATGTTAGTTGAAAGGTTGGACCACCCCACCCCCCTGTATATAACAGGAAATGTATTAAAGAGAAATGCAGTATTTAATGCTAAAAAAGTTATACAGGAAGAACTTTACACTGAAAAAAAGTTGGTCACGACCCCTACCCCCCCCCCCCCCCCCCCCCAAATAGGATTTTCAACTTTGGGCATATTCCTTTTTTTTCAGGTGAATGAAAAAAAATTCTCTAGCTGCCCCCCCCACTTTCAAAAACGAGGCTGTCCATTGCCTCATAAGTAGCAAACAACTTAAAATTAATGCATGATGTTTTGTTCGACGTCTTCATAATTTACTCTAATGAAATAATTACCCCTCACACCAATGTAAACGTTTATATAAATAACTTATCATGATTATAGGTTCTATAGATATTGATTGCATTAGTCAGGCAAGCTTTTTTGAAAAGCTATTACTTGTACCGGTTTATCTAATCCTTACTGGCCAATTTAAAGTTTTCCGATCCGAAATCTACTGTGGTGGATCGGAATCTTTACACCTACAGGTACATGTGGACTACTAAAAAAAATCACGTTTAAGAAGCCATGAAATAAACTTTTTATTGGCTAAAGGTGAATTTTCAAAAAAAAAAAAAAAAAAAAAAAAGAAGAAGAAATAAATAAAAAAATTCAAAATAAAAAATTCAATCGAATCGCAATATTTCATTTGCTAAGAATGGAATTTTAACACAATTCTAAAAACAATGCAAAAGTTTACAAGAGAGGCCAAGAACTTCTCGGACGTAGCGGTCAGTAGCGGACGTAGCGGTGCCCGAAGTATTCCGATTATTTGTGGGGCAAATCAAGAAGTACTCCTAAAAAGGTTTCTTTGAAAATGCATTTATTTAATTGTATCTGTAGTTACTGAGAAATTGTATTTCCACTATTTTTCCAGATGTTGTCAAAGGAATTAATACATTTTGCATTCATTATCATATTGAACGCGATGAATTTTATGATCATGCAGAGTCGATGCAGACGAAAACCTGTCCACGTTTAGAAAACGAATAGTGTATCTAAAAAACTTGCAGAAAATAAAGTCAGATTAAGAAATATGGTACACAATAAAATTTAATCACTCAGGATCTATCATGAGTTGGTGCGTAGTAGATACACATATTTTTCAATATATATCCATTACTTTTGTGATTGCTCGGTTATCCCTATGATCATCATATTATTAAAATATACAAGTTAACGGCATAAAAAATAATTGATTGTGTTTGTAAAAGATATGCAATTCTGACCGAAATAAATGTTCATATAAATCAAAATGGAGAATAAACAGATTATCTTAGCTTGTTATACCTTTAAAAAAAATTCCTATACAAATCTATACGAAAAAAAAATCAAAATTATCACTTCGCGGATTATAAAAAAAGATCTAACATTTTTAATGTTTTGCCGAGCGGGCATAAAAAAATCGATGTCGGAACGCTGAGTGAGATGTTGGACCACTCGGAGAGATGTTGGACTGCTTACGTCACAGAATGGGCGCAGCTTAATCTCATTCTTCGGGCAAAATGCGTTTTGTCGGACCCTCCAACCTAACGGCCTCAGGCAGACAGTTTGGGTCCGACAAAACGCATGTTGCCCTCGAACTAGTCAATAAATGTATAATATTTCAGTAAGGAAAAAATATATTCCTACTACTTTTTCTTTCCGATATTTCATAGTTTACTTGGCAATTTTTAGTAAACTTTTATTTTCCAACATTCATGAAAAAGTAAATTTCAGGTAATAAAACTGAAACTGAATCAAATTAAAATCGAATAATAAATCATCGACATCAAAATAATAAAGGTAAAAGCTTTGCTTCGTTTTTAAAGACAACCATGTTTAATTTGAGATCAATATCATGTGTCTCGGACAAAGTGCACTCACTGACATAATAAATTCAAGTGTACTTAATTTTTTTTACCTATCGATTATTCACAAACTTGGTAGACATAAACACCCCCCCCAAAAAAAAAAAAAAAAAAACGGAAATGCAAAAAAAAAAAAAAAATGTCAAACATGCTGAACATAATTACTGAAACTTTATAAATGAAGTACACAATTTCAAATCAGTCCTTCTATAAAACAAGCTGTTGATCGAAGAAAACAAATGCTAGAATGCTGAATATATCGGTAATTCCGGAGATTGATGTAGGAAATAATTTAGATCGCTGTTGGTCAAACCCCCCCCAAGAATGGAGTTTTTAGCGCCTAAATGCATTGCTCTTCATACAACACTTTACATGAATAAAGTGACGAGTTAACTGGCCATTCACAAGGTGGATGTCAAATGGATTTTTTTCTGTGTAGAACGTAAACATATAGCCGGTGGAAGAATCACATCAGACTAAATCATTGTCCTCGTATGGAAATATACTCCCCTATTCAGATTTTCTTAAACCTATCACTTCTAATGTATGCAGTGTTGACAAACTTGAATCTACAGAGTACACGCATATATATTCAAAAACTACATGCGAAAGCGGATAAGTGAATATTTCTAAATATACTGACAATACAAACGTACCCAAGGTAGGTTAAAAATATTCCTAAGGAACTATTTACCCCCTTATAAAACTAATTACGCTCCGAAGCCAAGGAGAGAGGAAGGGGGGAGGGGGATGGAGTATACTGTTTTACCCTTGTGTGTTTGTCCGTCTGTCTAGCTGTTTGTGTTTAGTTCGTAAGTTTTGATCACAGTTTTCGCAGCAACTACTCATCACAGATGTTTGAAATTTTCGCACATTCTCCACTAAGGCATGATACATGTTTATCGGTGGATCCATTTTTAAAAGAAAATCTTATGTCAACTGCCTGTTAATCCGTGCGTCTGTTTTACAATACATAACACATTTCTGTCGCAGTTTTTTTCTCAGCAACTACTTATATTGCAGATGCTTGAAATTTTAGCACATACTTTGTTGTGGCATGCCATATGATGGAATTTATTTTTGTATGAATCTGATGTCAACTTCCTATTTGTCTGTGCATATGCCCGTAACTGAACTTGTGTAAATTTTAATTAATATATCAGTGTATTTTCACATCAAAACATAGTAAGTGCAACATGCAATTTTTTACGAATATTAGAAACGTTGACTCGATAACGAAATCATTCAAATTTAAATTAAACTACATCTTCTTCAACACGATATTGCCGTTTCTTAAGTTTTTTTTTCCTTTCTAACTGTGTATATATCTATGTATTTTTTTTTATTGCTGTGTAAGGCGGAAACAATAAGGTTGTTTTTTTACGAATTTGAATTTAAATCGAACAAGAAATAAATTAAAACAAAGCTTTTTTATATGAACAAAACCTCTTTTCTCTTCAGTTGTATGAGCATGAATTAACTTTTTTTTTGTATTTTTATCCGTTCCTTCCGTCAATTTCTGCACACACTCTTATCAATTATTTACATAAAAAATTCATGTGTGGAATTTGATAAATTTTGGATCAAGGATCTCATCTCACACAAGATTGGGGGATATCTACATCACCAACCCAGTGGTTCAAGTGGTGAGCTTATTAAGTGTAAAAAAGACCTTCTTAATTTGTCTCGCATCCCAAGTTTTGTCTAATAAATCGAACGACTCGGGCATATTTAAACGAGAAAAAATATTCTTATTAGCAAAATATGTTAGAATGGAATTAAAAAAATATTTTATTTCTCATTTATTGTCATACAATCAAAACTTTACGCAATATCAGAGCAGAAAACGTTAAAAAACGCAATGTGCGTTAAAGTGCGTGATTGTGGGGTAAAGGTATATGCGTTAAAATGCGTGATTGTGGGGCAACGGTATATGCGTTAAAATGCGTGATTGTGGGGAAGGGGGTTAATACAAACCCATATTCAATATGTTTAAATTATCACATTTAAATTTCATTCTCGGTACAAGTTTTAATTTATTTTCTTTCAAGTCACCGGGTTTTTAAAGGTTGAAAACGGCGTCTAATCCATTCACTGAATTTTTGAAAGAACAGAATCACAAAAATCCTATGTTCCCTGTATAGGTAGAACAGAGCGGCGGATCTATAAGACTTAGTTAGAATCACATACACTGAAAAGGCTGATAAGGAATCTGCCCCTCGGAAAGAATAGCACAATCTGTAAAGATAAGGAAAATTGTGTTTGTATTAGCGTTCTACATCTAATGTATCTTAAGATGATCAATGAAAATATACAAAAAACATTTTAAATAATTATATCAAATTTAAGTTCTCTCCTCATTTGCATTGAAAAAAGCAGAAATATTATTACTATGACAATATTATTGAAGAGTAATAGTATTTACGTACACCTTTGCCTTCACCAAAGGCGGGTCTTTTGAATGTGGGAATTTGAAAATACGGATGATGAAACCAACACCATGCTGTAAAGAAATTTCATTTTTAAATCAACATATTGTTTGATGATTAACATTTCACAAAGACAACGAATACTTGAATCAAGGATATAATTGTGTTGCCTTAAGAATGAAGTATTCAAATTAAATACATGTATATAAATTAACGCCTTGTCATTTCTACATACTTTTGTACAAAGATATATAATTGATCATGCACTGGTAGTATAGAAGTCATTTTAAATGATCTTTTAAAGTCTATGATAAAGGAATAATTCTTACCATTCAAAGTTAATAAATCCCGAGGTTATTATTGTGGTTTATATGGTGCAACGTCTTCTCATTCAAATCGACACGGAGTAAGCGCGCACATCTTGTTTACCAGAATTCAAAATTTTGCCTAGATAAGCAGCAAACCACTATACTCTGTAACGCGCTGCCCAGCAGGAGAATTGCATAATAGGTTATCATGACACTGAACCTGACCAGTGTGCCAATCCCCATCTAATGCCACAGAGTAAAATTCTGGGAGTGGATCACAGATTTGATGAAGAACATTTTTTAAAAACAGACATTAAGAGTTTTATATAATGCTTATGATTTTATACATTTAATTATATTTTAAATTTTTTTGTTTGTCTATCCTTTCATTTATTGATTTTTTAATTTGTTTAATCAAAGGACTTTATATAAATTATGTCTGTTTAATCAATAAGCCAAAACTAGAAATCATTATGAAATACCGGAAAAAATCTTTCAATTAAAAAATTACAAAAATTCCTCATTTTAACACTATTCTTTCTATTTTTTTTTTTATTTTTCTCCATTAATTAAATTTAAGAAAAATCGCAATCATACATTATTTGAATGTTTTAAGATAATTTTGAAAATAACAGCAGCAATTTAATGAAAAATGAAGTCTTTAAAAAAAGAAAACTCATTAAATTGAATGTTCTAAAATCATTCTCACAACATACTGTAAAATCACATATTTTCGTGGGGTCAAATTTTCGTGTTTTGAGGAAAAAAATGTTGGTTTGTGGGGATTTGATTTCGTGGATGAAGAACTTAATTAGTAGTTGTGCATATGAAAATTTACATTTCGTGTTGGACATAAATTCGTGGGTCTCTTCATACCACGAAAATAACGAAAATTAAACCCCCACGAAAATAAGTGATTTCACAGTACTCTCAAGTTACTAAATGATTTGAATTTTGCCGCAATTACATAAATGTTTCAGAAACATCTTGAAAATATTTCCAAAAAATGATATTAAGAATGTTTTAAAAATAGTTTTAAAATGTTCCTTACAAATGTTTCAGAAATCTATATCTGCAATGTTTCCAATTTACAGAAAAAGAATGTTTCATTTCATGTTTTAAGAATGTTTTTAAAATGTTTTATAAGATCCTTAATATTTGGAAGCTATAAATACCCTTAAATGAATTAAGAATGTTTCAAAAACATGTTGACAATTTTCCTTCCAAATGTTTCAGAAACGTATTTATGCAATGTTTCAGATTTATGGAAAAGGAGAATTTCATTTCATGTTTTTAGAACGTTTTTAAAACGTAATATAAAAATCTTTGATATATGACAGCTAAACATACCTTTTGAAACATTTTTAAAACGTTTCAAAAATATTTTAGAAAAATGTTCCAAAAGGATTTCATCATAAGCTTCTTGAAAACATTTTAAAAATGTTTTTGAAATGTTATAATGAGAAAAGAAAATGTTTTAAAAACATTTTTAAAATGTTTAGTCTGAAATGTTTCGAAAAAACCTTTTTACAACACCAATAAAATGTTTTGAAAATGTTTTGTGCTACCTGGGATGGCATGTGTCCAACAATATTACGCAATTTTTATAGACACCGGAAACTTCCATAAGGCGCTACCTATCGACAACAGAAACTTCAACAAAGCATCTACCTATGATTTGTTTCTTGCATATATAACATATGTTAAATAAAATCAAGACTCTCAAAACAACATAATCTTTCGGTTTTTAATTTTTTTTTTCTGATTTTGTTTGTCAATTAAATAAATTTATAATTGTTGTATTAAAAAAAGTTTATGTATAGGAGCATTTGGTGTCGAGATTAAATTTCCGTGACGACAGCTGATTGTGATGGGGCTCTGTGACAAAATTCGAAGTCAGCATGAAGTTTAGCTGATAACATTATCAACGCGTTAGATTTAAACTTTAGGAAGAAATGTATAGAAATATCATATTTGAACCCAATGCTACACGATATCCAGAAGGCATATCCGTTTTATGTGTTAAATTGAAGCCTTAATCGAACAGGGGGTCAAAATTGCGTTTGTACATTTATATATAGAGGGGGTAAAATGTTTCGATATTTGGCTAATTTAGAGACTAATTGATAAAAATTCAGGTGCCTGTGATTAATTGTAAGGCACCCTTCATGAACAATAACTATTTGACCGAATTATGCTACTGGGCACAGGGAGGACGGGTTAATTACAGGCTAAAGGGATTGAAGGTTATTACTGACTGCAAAACATCGTAGAATCTCTCGATCGAGTTTCATTTTCGTTGCCAAAATATTAAGGCATCCCATTAATTGAATTAAGTAATACTAGTACACGAAGAAAGCCTTTTTATAAAAAGACTGAATACATCTGTAAATTGCACAGTTATGGAAACAATAGCATTACTTCCATTATGAAACGTTTGTTTTCTTCTTCTTTTTTTCTCAGTTGAAATTATTTAAAAGATGATAAAAGCTTTGTTTCCGGGGATAAATTCTGTACCCAGTCTAATTATTACAAACGATTATAAACGATCACATTTTTATATATAAAAAAAATAATAATGGGACTCTGAAAATACTAAAATTAATTTTAAAAAATTTAAAAAAAAAAAATAATCGGCATTCCATCCTCTTCTAAAAATCAATCGATATAAAGTATGCACAGAAAAAAGAGGAAAGAAAAAACTTGACAATTAGCACAAATTGAAAATTATATCTAATAAATGATAGAAGTCCTTTTCTAACACCCTGTTCGGATGCATCTTCAATTAAAATGTTCAATACTTTTAGATATAAAATAATTTTTTTCATCCTACTTATAGAATCTATTGATTCTAAATGATATCATACACAATGTAACTTGAAGGTCAATTTGATATAAATTAAAATATTTTAAGTAGTTCAATTTTTTCATAAGTTGTAAAAAACTTGTTTAATAAAGAAAAACATAGAGAAATCGTATGTTTTCAAAGGGAGAAAAATATAATATACATGACGCAATACTATCGGAATTGAAGAAATTTGATCAAATATCTAACTTTATTATCCTTTTTCAAACTGTATGTTTTAAAGTTTCAATGTAGAGATAAATTAGTACTTTTAAGTAAACGAAAAAGACCAAAAACTGTCCAATCTGTGAGAGAAAGAACTAATCTAGGCCCGAGATTAGTTATTTCTCTCACTGAAAGGACAGATTGACGCCTTTGTCCTGCGTAAAATATAGTTCTCTTTTTACTGAGAATAGTTTTTTCAATGTGCAAAACAGGTAGCAAACATACAAAAAATTCAATGTTTACAGAATGGACAGATACAGTTAAGCTTGGGGAGCACATCAATTTGTTGAATAGCCATTGTGTTTCCAGATGCGAATAACAAAGGGTTTTGTCTAAAGAATGGTCAGCTACGGGTGAATTTCGGGGGATGGTTGTATTTTATTCATATCGTAATGCAACCCCTTAAAATCAGTTAATATTTTGCGTTGTAAAGGAAAACATGTTTCCTTCCGCTGCAGAAAAAATGTGAACGAATTGAAATCAAATTGGAACCAAAAGATGCACAAATCTAATGATATTTTTACCTGGAAACAGACAATAGTTAGCGTAAAGAAAATATTCACCAAACTTTGATCCCCTTAAAACTTCTTAGACGACAAAACATGTAGAGATATTTCAAACTTTTTTTTTCAATTTGAACTCAGTTTTTGAGGATATATATATTAATTGCAGCCGTGTAATAGTGAAATGAAAATTGTGTTCTGAGTGTTGGATAGCTATGAGCCAAACTTCGACCTGAAAATGTATTTCAAATCAATCTAAAATGGTTCGATTTTCATTATTTTCTACCGAAATATTCACTACAGCAGTGTATTTTCATGGTGTTAACTGTTTTCTGGGTAATAGATTTAATAAAAGCCTACTTAAAGCTTAAAATGGTTTCTTCCCGGGGAAATGATGCATCCATACATTTAATCAAATGATTGTGAGATTGTGTTATTTTAATTCAAGTTTTGTGAAAAAAAAAGGTTTAGAGCATTAAACAAATGTGTATTATTTATTGATTTGATGTGTAAAATCGGACAGATCCGATACAAACACTATGTTCTGGATTAACTTCATTGTCCAAGTTTGTTATTTACATGTACATTAAATCGTATTTATGCATTTGTTGTTGTTTCCCTCTTTTGCACATGCCAAGGATTATCTGTGACTCTCCTTTCTGTTTGCTTTAACTGTCTATTCTTTTTGTAAATTGTCCATTCTTAAATACTATGGACACTACTATGGACAATACTTTTTTCCAAAAAGAATAGACACTTACGGGTGTGACTTAATGGATTGTTAGGAGAGTTAGTTCAAAACTCAGCCATAAAACGGACAATACAAAGGATTTACATCACAAATATGTTTTTAATAAATGTAGAGACATTCATCAATGTACACTATAGGTAAGTCGGTTGCAAGTTCAGCCCACAAACTATTAGATAACCAAGCACTTCTATTATCCATATGATGTCAAGCAACTTTTTGATTTCTTGATTGGATTCTTCTTAGAAAGTGCAATATTTCCCAATAAAAAAAATAATTTAAGAATTATCTGCTTCTCTTTATTCTTATCAAAGGACGAAGTGTTGTAACATTTTTACCTTTAACACCATCAAGTGGTCCCCATGCATGATTTTAAACATATTGATGATGGTTATAAATGAAGCATTATTAACATTCTTGGTTGCAAACTATCACCAATGAAACGATTCTCTACTTTTTAAATAGAAGAAAAGGGGTTCAGATTCGGATTTTACATACCAGGTCTCTTGTTGAAGTTAGATCATGTCGTACTATTGTATTTAATTGATAATTTAATTAGATTAATAATTAGATTATAGGTGTTAATGACAAAGTTGTAATTAAATTGTTTTATTACTACATAAATGTTGTGCATACTTATACGTATTGTATTCTGACTGGCGAGCAATACCAATCAAAGTTTTGCAGGCATGTGAGAGCCATGTGCGAGTGTTTAATTTTTTACAGGCAAATTTGTGTTTAACTTGACAATACGTATGACTGAATATACGTTTGCCATTATGTATGAGTGACTAATCATGGACCAATACATTGCACTGTACTAATTTTTATGCATGGTTTTATTTACTCTTGCACTATATAAAATAAGAATTCCTCATCCCAAGATTTTCTTCCTTTATGAGAATGAGATTGATTTTAATACATGACTTCAGATCGATTCAATCGATATTTGTTATTTTAATTGACAACTTAAATTACGCATGCATGGTAAGATGCATATTGATCTTGTATTTCATTTACTTGCTAGAAATATGTAATGACGATCCTCTGCCAGCTGTATCAATATCTTACCTACGCGGGTATGTTAAGGAAGCATATAAGTCATTTCTCTGGAAATTTAGACTTCTAAAGAAAATTAATTTTGATAATTTACCAAAACCTATGATAAACGTAAACTATTATAAACTATTGCATACAGATAAAAGATAAGTATAATGCAAAGACGTGCCACCACGGCATCATGTGACTTCTATTTATAGCGGAATTTTCCGTAATAAAAATACTAACAGAACAACAATACCCCGGAGATCAATAATTTCTTTGAGTATATTATATAAAAAAAAGTGCGTGCTGCTAGAATCTTACTGTCCTGTCAGTAAAATAATTATTCCAAACATTGGCACGGAACCTTACCCTATGTTTTGAATCTTATACATACGAATCGAGATTTCTCGTAAAACCATGCTTATCTCGGGACTCTAGAAGCATTTTTTAAGTTTGTCAGAAGGCAAACTTTCTATCGGTACAAATCTGATGCTTTGAAATCTCCAGCTTATTGTTGAACACAGTTATATGAATATTTACTTACAACATGTACATTGAGTAGACTCTTTTCTTGATCTTAATTACATTTCAAGAATTCAATCCCGATAATGATTAAACTACCATATTTACATATGTAAGTAATTATTTGTACTTGAACTGATCTGAATTCTCCTTGATTCAGCAAATAAATTATTGTTTAAAGTAAATCAATTAAATACAATTTAAACAGGATCTGTTTGTGAAACACTATACGCCCGACGGCGACAAAGTTCTAAAGATAAATTTTCAGCAAAGAGGCCACAGTCAAGTTAATCGATCATTGTCATTTGAAAGCACTTAATTAGTGGAGCATGCATACCAAATATATGTTGGTAAACGTTTCCCGAGTACCATGAGATTTGGTGCCGAGCGATGCGAGGGACCAAATCGAATGGCGAGGGAAAAGTTTAACAACATACTTAGTATATGCTTCACACGAGAATTTAAGCCCTTTGTGTCTCTGTTTATTTAATCACAAATCTTTGTGTGTTTCTTATTATTCAATTAAGATTAGTATAGTTTGACTCTGACTATTGCCATTCTGTACAGACCCAGATGTGATAATTATACCAGCGGGGTAAAATTTACCTGTCAAATGACGGTTTACAATGAGTAGTTTTCAAACACAATACAGGTTCGTATCAATAGATTCAAAAATCTCTGTATGAATTAAGATAGTCATGTCATTTTGATGGATTTAAGTCAGGGGCATTTTATTTTTGTGGGCATTATTAAACTTTTTTTTTAGGTAAAATTAATAAATTTCTCCTGAAAGCAAAGAATTCCACAGAAAACGAAAAACAGGAAAAGAAAGGTTTACGGTTGGACATACATGTACACTACTTAAGCAATATAGGATGGTTCCAACGTATTTGAACTTCAAAAAAGATCATATTTAGACTTTTTGCTGTTTCCCAATTAGCCCATATCTGTTTAATTGGAATTAAAGAAGAAATTGAATACAGTAAGTCAAATGTTATTGTTCTCTATATCACTACTCAATGCGATAATTCTGATTAAAGTAACAAGGTAAATGGAAAATCTCAAATAATTACTAGACATTTCTTAAATTTATCTTTTACTTTTGATTTTAATCAAATTTTCTCACGTTTTAATTTCGGCTAAAGCTGAATAATTCAGGAAGAAAGACAGGGGAACAGAAAGAGATTTTTTTTCCTGCATGTATTAATTTATGTTACTATGTAGTTTTTTTTTAGTGTTGTAGCACATCAGGTCCATTATTCATTGTCTGGTGACCTTGCCCAGTGTCCATGATTGTAACCTATCATTGGTAATGATTCGCTCAATAATTATGCACACAATGGCAGAGTCAACCAACCATGAAGCTTGGGCTTGGGGTGTACCAAGTGATTTGGTAGCAGCAAAATCCTTTGTTCGAGGTGTGAAACATGTACTAAATATAAAGTCTCTATCTCCTATGGTTCAAGAGTTATTGCGAAGATTCGGAAAAAAGCTATTTTTAGCAAATAGGTCACAGTCAAGGTCACAAGGTCATTGACCTTAGTGTTAATTTGAAGTGGTTAATTAGTGGTTAATTAGTGGAGTATGCGTAATAAATTTGAATCTCTTTCTCTCACGGTTCAAAAGTTATGGCGAGGGTAAAACAACAGACATACAAACAGACGAACAGACATACAAACAGACAGATAGAACAAAAACAAAATGCGCCTCGAATAAATTCAGGCGCATAAAAATATTTTGGTAATACTTGTAGGTTAATAGTAGTAAAATGTAACAAAAGACCAATTAATGTTATTACTTTCAAACAAAAGTAAAAAAAAAAAAGGTAAATTTTTCAATATATAGGTAAAACAATTCTTTATAATACAAAAATCAAGTAAAACATTTGAATTTAGTAATTGGCGTATATTTAAGCAATTGATTTAAAGTTTGAAGTAAATGCTTAGTAATTCTAGTATAAAAAATGACTACAAAGAAAAACTTTTTTAAGAGTGAGATAATTCAAGATATTTCTGGGTTGAATGTTTTTCTTTAATGGAGTGGACCCTTGGATCAGCACCTGTTCAATACTTTTACTCAGAGCCATTGAGCAGTGAGGGATCTTTTTCGTGCCAAAATACAGGGGACACCGATTTATACGATCTCATCCGAACAGTCTCAACGTCCCATAGTGGATTTAATCCCTAGAAATACATATAATGATTAGGTCTGAAGGGAGGGGGGGGGGTCTTCATCAACTCAAAAATATTGTAGTTATATGTTTATTAATAACATGAATTTTTAAAAAATCAATATACATTTAAAACAATTTATTTCGAGGTCCAATTTATAGAACTAGTTTAGGCCGCAGTAGTGGTCGATCTATTTGTGGTTGTGTTAGAAAATGCACATGAGGAAAAGAGACGTTATTTCATTTATATTATATTTATAAATGTTTTTTTATAACTATTCATTATTTTGCTTCAGAGACAGTCTGAAATAATAATGATCACTATTTCAACGTTGGATATCTTGTGCTTTCTTTGCTTGGATACTTTTAAAGTTGTGGAAAAACTTTTGGAAATGCTAAATTTTCTTTGCGGCCGATTTTATGCTTTGCAATAATTCTACTCAAGGTCATGAATGTGTGCATATTTACAAAATACACAAGGAGCGCAGACATCACTTATTCCCATTTAAATATATTTTTCGAATTATCAAAATAAAAAAAAGTTAAGTAAGTCCACACAATAATATTACATGTGTATGTAATTCAAAAGAATAACACGGACACTAGAATTAAGGCTGAACATCCCCTCGCAATTATATAGATCAAGGCAGCATTGGACATCGATCCCGATGCAAATTACATCACTTCCGATTTGGACAGATTCGCCCACATACAAACACACACAAATGCGTTGCTTATATCCCTTAAAATTCCATCGAAAGAAATAATTACATGACATGTACATCTTTTGATATACACAAAAATCCTAAATGAAGTTCAAAAGCCATTTTTTATTGACGGTATTATAAAAGATCTCTCCCCTTATAATGCATATATTTTTATTCATAAAAATTATAAATGTCATAAATTGATTTATATTTTAAACATTCGGAAAAGGACACCTGTATTTAGAATTTTATATTTATTTTTGAAATTTTATTACTGTGATTAGATTTTTCATTTTATGCATTATTTATATTTGTACCACCCTGTGTCATATTTTGATTTTATTACCTGAATAAATCTACTACTATTACTACTACTCATTTAGAAAAAAAAAATGTTTTCAATAGCGGGCGCAAAGACCGTCGCAAAGAGAAGCCTGTACGCAAGTACGTTAAAGCTAAATATGGGATTTTCTATGCAAACTAGCAAATTAAACTGCATACATTGTGTATTTTATGTACACATAAAGTTCAAATTGATTTTCTTATCCGTACGTAGTACCCACAGTATATTAATGCAAGTGTACATTATGACGTCATATTATGACGTCATTGTTCTTTCTTATTCAAGGTAATAAAACACCTCAACAAAATAATGTCGACGGAAGGGCATATCCTATTCACTTTTAGATAAATAATGTATATTATTAAGGAGAATATTATATTAAAGATTAATAAAATTGCTGCACAAATCCTTTGCTCTTCTTCAATCGATACAAATTTCACTAAACTTTCACTGGACTGTACATTTTTACCCTGTTTCAACTTAGAACTGTACGAATAGTAGCTAAACAATTGCAGTGTCGACATTTGTGCAGCATTATCTTAAATCTTTGGAATATTCTGTTTTTCTTTATATTTTGTTTTTGTAAAACAAGGTAAGGTATGCCCTTGCGCCGAAGCGATTTTGTTGATGTTTCTTAAAAATCTCTGTAGTAAAGGCTAATGACATGATAATATGACGTCACAATGAGTACTGGCAATCGCATATTTGCGGGTACCAAAAATGTATTAGAAAACAAGTCATACCATTTTCTTTGCGGTATGTATAGCAATTTTGGGTCTAAATTAATTATTTGGCATAAAAACCTACATACGTAGCCTTAACTCACTTGCATAACTGCGAGCTCTAACGAAAACGCCTATGCGAAGAGAAAATTCGGACTTCTGCACATTCATTCCATAGCAATTTTTGCCGCAGTATTTTTGACCCACAATACATCGCTTCGAATACAAACGCGGGAATAACGACAACAGTAAAAGGAAAAAATAAACTTGCCTATTAAATGAATAGTCATAAACTGATTGAAATCGGCCCTGTTCAGGCTTCGGTTTGGTAAAGCAACAATGCAAACAACGTCATGTGAAGTCAGAGTCTTATATGCACCTAATGTCACTTGCGGTTTGACAAGTCCGATCTAAATGAAAACTGGATAAGTATCTGCGCTCAAATTAAATACTGAACAGGATTCTTCATATTAATTTACTGATGACCTCTTCTTTGCAACAAAACACATCTACGTTTTGAAAATAGAAAAAAATCGTTTTTAAAAATTTTACCTTTCTGTTATTAATGCAGTCAGAGACATATTTATGAACATATGTCGTTGCTATGACAACCATTAGATTATCATCATTACACCTTGATAAAAGATTGATTTATTGATTGTATATTGTTTAACGTCCCTCTTGAGAATTTTTCACTGATATGGAGACGTCATCGTATGCCGGTGAAGGGCTTCAAATTTAGACCTATACTCGGCACTCAGGGCCATTGAGCAGTGAGGGTTCTTTATCGTGCCAGCGCCTACCGTGATACGCGACCTACGTTTTTAAGGTCATATCCGAAAGACCCATGACTTTCACTTTTAGTGCCGAGCGCTTGGCGAAGGAACAGTCACTACCTTTGTTTACGTCTTGGGTATGTCGCGGCGCCTGAAACGAGAATTGAACCCGGGCCTCCCGATCACGAAGCGAACGCTCTACCACTAGGCTACCGTGACCGGTACGTTGACAAAAGAAATTTAGCGGTTGTAACCTATCAAAAAGTTTTATTGCTGTTATCAAAATAAGTGAGTAGGTTTAACTCAATGACCTCAGAGGAAGGTAATGAGTAACTGTGTGTGTATTACGTAATGACGCTACTTTCTAACGTTTACGTCAACAAAATGGTGATTAATTAATTCTTTAGTTATCTTTTTAAATTAGGATTCTCGGACAAATTAATATTTCTAAAAAAAAAAAAGATATCCACAACATATAATCCAAAAAATAAAATTTATTTTTAAGCTGGGGCCGATTTTCCCCCATGGAGCCCCTATCTCTTTGTTTTTTACTTGAAAATACGTATGACAGAATATACGTATGACAATACGTATGAGTAAACAATCATGAAATGGACAAATGAATTGCTCTATACCAATTTTTATGAATGGTTTTAATTACTTTTGCACTGTATAATGTAAGATATCTGCTATATTCCTTATCCCAAGATTTTCTTCCTTTATGATATCAGATTGATTTAAAACTTGACTTCAGATCGATTAACTTTTTGGGGGGTTGTGTTTGCTCTACACCTAATTTGTATTGTATTATGGACTTTGATATTGAATACTATTCTTTATCTCCATATCCTTATTAAATGAATGAAGGGTATGGATATAACGAACAGCAAATATATTCCAGGTTAAAAATGTTTAAATAAAACACTTGTTCTAAGCCCTATAAGTTACACTTGTTTTAAAAGTACGTGTACTAAATCCAAGCAATACGTTAAGAAAAAAAAACAATTTGAGCAGTAATGTGTGGAAAATACTTTTATCCTTGTTTGAGTTTGAACTTATTAATGAAAAGACTTACTACAGAACTTCACTTGTCACTCCTCAAATATAAAAAAATCCCAATAAAACATTGTACATGATGTTTTGTATTTTAGTCAAATGAAACAATTGGAAGGAAGTAATTTCTTTCACCCTTGGCAGTAAACATTCAGGGCCCTTCATCATGAATTCTATAGAGTCAAATAACCAACTCATTATCTACTGGTTTTCTTTGTGTTCAGTACATGTGTCGACATGCAGAGACAACATCTATTGTCTTTTACTCACTCCACTGAATTTCCACATTTTTTTTTAAATGTTGTAAGCAAATTTTCTAATACATTAAATTTCGGAATTTGCTAATAAATTAAATTTCTTTCAATCTGACATATGAAAAAATTGATCAAAAACTTACAGTGTCTGTAAATTTGGCAATCCTTTAAAGGCATTTTCTGGAATGGTGGTTATCTGGTTGCTACGTAGAAATCTGAAAGTATATTTGTTCATTGATTTATTGAAATGTCTATTTTACAAATATAAGTTTATTTACATCTCTGTTTACCAACATTGTAAAAATTGAACTCTTTGCATTAGATTACAGAATTACATGAATTGAACCTATTTCGTCGAAAGGTATTTTTTCGACATTGATGATCTCAAAAATTTACTATAAACCATTAAACAAACAGTAAAAATCAATAGAAGAAATCATTGTTTAGTTCAAAAAAGTTGTTTTTCTTCGTTTGTGTAATTCTTTGAAGATGGATAAAAGTACTTTTCTAACACCCTGTTCGAATGCATCTTCAATTAAAAGGTTCAATATTTCTATATAAAATAAATTTTTTCATCTTTCTGATAGAATCTGTTAATTCTAAATGATATTATACACAAAGTAACCTGAAGGTCAATTTGATATAAATTAAAATATATTAATTAGTTCATTTTTTTCATAAGTTGTAAAAAACTTGTTTAATAAAGAAAAACAGAGAAATCGTATGTTTTCAATGGGAGAAAAATAGTATATACATGACGCAATACTATCGGAATTGAAGAAATTTGATCCAATATCTAACTTTAGAATCCTTTTTCAAACTATATGTTTTAAAGTTTAAATGTAGGGATAAATTAGTACGTTTAAGTAAACGAGAAAGACCAAAAACTGTCCAATCTGTGAGAGAAAGAACTAATCGATGCCCGAGATTAGTTATTTCTCTCACTGAAAGGACAGATTGACGCCTTTGTCCAACTAAAAACATAGTTCTCTTTGTTCTGAGAATAGTTTTTTTCAAATGTGCAAAACAGGTAGCAAACATACAACTAATTCAATGTTTACAGAATGGACAGATACAGGTAAGCTTTGGGAGTACATCAATTTGTTCAATAGCCATTGTGTTTCCAGATGAGAATAACAAAAGGTTTTTATCTTAAGACTGGTCAGTTACAGGTGAATTTCAGGGGAAGTTTGTGTTTTATTTATATCGTAATGCAACTTCTTAAAATCAGTTTATATTTTGCGTTGTAAAGGCAAACATGTTTCCCTCCGCTGCAGAGAAAATATGAAAGAATAGAAATCAAATTGAAACCAAAAGATGCACAAATCTATTGATATTTTTACCTGCAAACAGACAATTGTTAGCGTAAAGAAAATATTCTCCAAACTTTGATCCCCTTAAAACTTCGTTGACGACAAAACATGTAGAGATATTTCAAACTTTTTTTTTTTGAATCTATTTTTTGGGGATATATATTAATTGCAGTCGTGTAATGGTGAAATGCAAATTGTGTTCTGAGTGTTGGATAGCTATGAGCCAAACTTCGACCTGAAAATGTATTTCAAATCGATCTTATATGTTTCAATTTTAATTATTTTCTACCGAAATATTCACTACAGCAGTGTATTTTCATGGTGTCATAGTTTTAATAAAAGCATACTTCAAGCTTAAAATGGATTCTCTCCGAGGAAATGATGCTTCCAAACATTTAATCTAATGATTGTGAAATTGTGTTATTTTAATTCAAGTTTTGTGAAAAAAATATATTTAGAGCATTTAACAAATGTGTATTATTTATGGATTTAAATTTGTAAAATCGGACAGAACCGATACAGACACTATGTTCTGGATTAACTTCAATATCCAAGTTTGTTATTTACATGTCCATTAAATCGTACTTAATGTATTTGTATTTGTTTCCCTCTTTTGCACATGCCGAGGTCTACCTGTAACTCTCCATTCTGTTTGCTTTAATTCTCCATTCATTTTGGAAATTGTCCATTCGTAAAAATTATGGACAGTTTTCCGAAAAGAATGGACACTTACGGGTGTGACTTAATGGAATATTGGGAGAGTTAGTTCAACATTTAGCTATAAAATGGACAACTCAAACAAAGGGTTTCGTCATAATCCTGTTTTAATAAATGTAGAAACATTCATCAATGTACACTATAGATAAGTCGGTTGCAAGTTCAGCCCACATACTATAATATAACCAAGCACTTCTTTTATCCATATGATGTCAGGCAACTTTTTGATTTCTTGATTGGATTCATCTTAAAAAGTGCAATACTTCATAATAAAAAAAATAATTAACAATTATCAGTTTCTCGTTATTCTTATCAAATGACGAATTGTTGTAAATTTTTTAACTTTAACACCATCAAGTGGTCCCCATGCATGGTTTTAAACATATTGATGATGGCTATAAATCAAGCATTATAAACATTCTTGGTTGAAAACTATCACCAATGAAACGAGTCTCTACTTTTTAAATAGACGAAAAGGGGTTCAAATTCGGAATTTACATTCCTGGTCTCTTGTTGCAGTTAGATCATGTCGTACTATTGTATTTTATTGATAATTAGATTATAGGTGTTCATGCCAAAGTTGTAATTAAATTGTATTATTACTAGATAAATGTTATGCATACTTTTACTTATTGTATTCTGATCGAGGAGCATAATCAATCAAATACAACAAGATTTCCAATCATGGACCAATAAATTGCACTGTACTAATTTTATGCATGCATATATGGTTTTGATTACTCTTGCACTATATAAAGTAAAAATTCCTCATCCCAAGATTTTCTTTCTTAATAGAATCAGATTGATTTTAATGCTTGACTTCAGATCGATTCAATAGATATTTGTTATATTAATTGACAACTTTAATACTGAATGCATGGTAAAATGTATATTGGTCTTGTATTTCATTTACTTGCTAGAATTATGTAATAACGATCTTCTGTCAGCTGTATCATTATCTTGCCTACCATTATTGTTTTCGTTTATGTTTTATGTTTTTATGTTTTGTGTTTGTTTTTGTTTGCCGTTTTATATTAATATTGGTTTTCTTTCCATTTTTCCATAACAAATAAATATATAAAATGAGAACGAACCAGGTATGTCTTTTTTTCAACAAATAAGACCGTTATTCTGTGACATTCATATCAGGAGGATTCTTTTTTTTTTCTTTAGACCTACTATAGAAATAGGTAATATTTTGCGGTTGCGTTACAGGGTCAGAAAATTGCTTGGAGAGATTAATATAATTCATTCGAGAACTAGTGCTAATTGTAACGGGGACCGTTACAGATGTTCCCCAAACGCTCCCCAACTTCCTTTTGGTGCCATATTCCCTGTAATCTCTATTAAATAAAAAATACTTTATGGAATTTAGACTTAATCAAGGTCTTCCCAGAAAAATACAAAATATAGTTAAAAATAGGCATTGCACGCGTGTTCATGTGCGTAACGACCATATTATCTTGTCTACACCATCTAAAATTTTAATATACTTAATATCAAAGCATTTAATCCAAAAGTATAAAAAAAAAAATACACTCATTCGAGTGTATTTTTAATTTTAGTCATTGTACGTGCACGCACGTGCAAGCACGTGCATAATGACTACACCTTCTTGTAGGAGTCCCTTATATTTATCTATGTTCTAAATCCCATCCTGTTTGGTGGAAAAACAAGGGAGTTATAGCCATTTGAAGTTTCAGCCAATCAGATTGCAGCACACATACATGCGCGTGATTTCATTAATTTTAATCTCTATCGGATTGAAGGATATCTATATGAATGACTATATTTTAAAATTCCAAACATTGCGTCAAAAAACAAAGGAGATATAGCCATATAAAGTTTCAGCCAATCAGACCCAGCACACGTGCATGCGCGTGGTTTTATGAATTTTTTCCTATATCGTATTTTAGGATATCCTAATGCATGACTATGTTTTAAATTTCAAAGCATTTCGTCAAAAAACAAAGGAGATATAGCCATTTAAAGTTTCAGCCAATCAGATTGCAGCACGCGCGCATGCGCATGCTTTCATGAAAATTTTTATATATCATCCAGTAGATCTTCATAATGTAGGACTATGTTCAAAATTTCAAAAGATTATGACAAGAAACAAGAAAGATATTGAGACTTTAGTTTCAGCCAATCAGAGCGAAGCGCACGTGCATGCGCGTGAGATCTTGCTATTTTGACCATGCCATCTTGTCAATACTACTAATGTATCCTTACATTATGAGTTTCAAAAAAAATCATCCAAAAAAAGAAAAGTTACAGCAATATCAATTATATTGGTCATATCACGTGTTGCACGTGCGCGCTCTTGCAAGTACGTGCGAGCAAAATGACCTTCGTTCGGCAAATCTGCATAACATGTCTACTGACCCTAAAAACATTTTACCTTAGTGGGATGTGTAGTTTACAAGATCATTCGTGGACAAAATTTTCCCAGGAAGAAGAAAAATAATAATAACTAGAGCCGAGCTCGTTGCAAAGCAACGAGTAGGTCTTCCGTCCTGTTCTACCGGAAGTAACTTTCATTTTAAAAAATAAAGAGTAATGAAGTCAAAAAATGGTTTAATCCTCTAAATCTAACTTAATTATTGCAAAATTAAGCCATTTCTGGCTACTTCCGGTTTGACTGGAAGCGAAGTCGACGGACGGAAAATTAAGATTTAAGCTTCCATTGACATATGATATCCAAAAACCTGTCAAGAACAGCAAAAATATGCAATTTTTGACTACTTCCGGTTTGACCGGAAGTGACGTCGACGGACGTTTTTTGACGACGCTTTTAGATAAAGCTTGATATTTTGAACAACTTTGCTTCTTTGACGTATTACAAATTCTTAATTCTTTTTGAGATATAAAGAAAATACTTTTGGCCCCTCTAGGCCCTTAATGTTAGGGGCCAGCCCTTTTTTCGAGATGTCATTTGAAAGATCTTGTAATTCTACACTTCTTTTGTTCTACATGTCTTAACAAAATATTTCTAGGTAAAAAGTTATCTTTGAAAAGGTGTCAAAATTTTTGAAATTCTTCATAGGACAATTTTCGCGCCATAGCGAGCGTCAGCGCTTCGTATTTCCGGAAGTTGTAATATACTCAATTCACTTTTCCAAAGGTTGCTCTATCATCACTGAAAATTTCATACTTCTATCTTCAACGGTTTTTGAGAACATTGCCGGACAAAGTGACCCTCTAAAAATGACAAAATCGCGAAAATCTCCGAACCGGAAGTGACGTCATCAAAATAAAAAAATTTATTTCTAGATTTTTTAATGTTCTATCAGACCTGAAAGTTTCATGAAAATCCATCCAGCCGTTTCCGAGAACTCGCGTGCACAAAATCGGTAAGAAAAAAAATAATAACTAGGAGACTTATTGTTCACAGAACAATAAGAGGTCTTTCCACCTTCTTTGAATTTTAAATTTGTTTTAAACCTGACTCCTAAAAATTAAATTCCATGAAAAAGAAACCAGAACTCTCTTAAAGCATAGAAAAATTGAAAATTTAAAAAAAAAAAAGAAGAATGACCTTGACCTTTGACCTTGAAAAAATATTCAAGGTCAAAGGTCAAGGATCACAATGCAGTTGACCCCATGCTTCTATGACTTATATTTTTCAAGTTATAAGGTTTAATAGTAAGTACAAAGAACTTAAAGGGCAATAACTCATATAAGGGGTCATCAGATCCATTTGCACTTATACAGTGAAGTAAGGCCTAAAGACCCTTAAGATATTAGTGAAGGTTTGGTGTCTCTACAGTCTATGGTTTCGGAGAAGTAGCGATAACAAGGTTTTTCGCACAAGGGGCAATAACTTTTAAAAGGGTTAATATTAGGGTACAAGAGTGAAATCTTTGAAATAATTTTAAGAGTACATATTAATGATGCATAGACAATAAGTATATGTTAAAAGACAAAAGAGATATGAAAAGACCTTAATTTCTCATTTTTGGAATGACCTTGACCTTTGACCTTTACATGAATTTGAAGGTCAAAGGTCAATGAATCATATGCAGTTAGTCCCATGTCTCTACAACTTATTGTTTTCAAAATTTTTAATTATTTGTTAAATTCAAAAAGTTTCAGGGGCAATAACTCATTGAAGGGAGCACCGAATGCTTTCGCAATGAATAGATTGAAGAGTCCCCTTAATTAGTCAAAGACATTTGTGAAGGTTTCATACCTCTACGGTTTACGGTTTCAGAGGAGTAGCGATAACAAGCATTTCTTGCGAAAGGGGCAATAACTTCGAAAGGGGTCAAGGTTCATTTACGCAGGGTGAACTGCAATAATCATTTAAAGAGTACATTCTTATGGACTATAAATCTTTTCGATAAATCTTCCAACAAAAAAACATGCGGCGGAAAAATAACTAGGAGACTTATTGTTCACAGAACAATAAGAGGTCTTTCCACCTTTTGAATTTCAATTTCATTTAATATTTATCTATTTAAAATTAAATTTCATAAAAAAGAAACCAGGAATGGCTTAAAAGAAAAAAATGAAAATGAAAATTTTTTTAGGTGACCTTGACCTTTGACCTTCAGATCATATTCAAGGTCAAAGGTCAAGGGTCACATTGTAATTAACCCCATGTCTCTATGACTTATAGTTTTTAAGTTATAAGGTTTAATAGTAAGCACAAAAGCATTTAAGAGCAGTAACTCATTCAAGGAGTCACCAGATCCTTTTGCACTTGAACATAAAAGTTTTGCCTAAAGTTCCTTAAGACATTAGAGAAGGTTTCATGTCTTTGCGGATTACAGTTTTGGAGCAATAGCAATAAAAATGTTTTTCGCACAAGAGGCAATAACTTTTAATAGGGTCAATCTTAAGGGACAATAATGAAATCTTTGACACAGTTTTAAGAGTACATATTAATGATGAATAGACATTCAGCATATGTTGAAAGACAAAAGATATATAAAAAGAGCTAAATTTCTCAGTTTTGGAATGACCTTGACCTTTGACCTTTACATGAATTTTAAACTCAAAGGTCAATGAATTCCTATGCAGTTGGGTTTATGTCTCTACACCATCTTGTTTTGAAAATTTTTAATTATTTCTAAAATTCAAAGACTTTCAGGGGCAATAACTCATTGAAGGAGTCACTGAAGACTTTCGCAATGAATACATTCCAGAATCCTCTCAATTAGGCAAAGACTTTAGTGAAGGTTTCATATTAGTACGGTGTACGGTTACGAAGTAGTAAAGATAGCAAGGTTTTCCGCAAAAAGGGTGATAACTTTCAATAGGATCAATCTTATGGAATACGAATTGAATCTTTAAAATAGTTTAAAGAGTACATATTAATGATGCTAAGACAATTTGTATAAGTTAAGAGATAAAAAAGATATAAAAAGAGCTTAATTTCTCAATTTTGGAATGACCTTGACCTTTGACCTTTACATGAATTTTAAGCTCAAAGGTCAACGAATCTTATGCAGTTGGTCTCATGTCTCTACACCTTCTCATTTTGAAAATTTTTAATTATTTGTAAAATTCAAAGATTTTCAGGGGCAATAACTCATTGAAGAAGTCACTGAAGACTTTAGCAATGAATAGATTCCAGAATCCTCTCAATTAGTCGAAGACTTTAGTGAAGGTTTCATATTTGTACGGTTAACGGTTATGAAGTAGTAGCAATAACAAGGTTTTCGGCACAAAGGGCGATAACTTTGAATAGGGTCAATCTTACGGAATATGAATTGAATCTTTAAAATAATTTTAAGAGTACATATTAATGATGCTAAGACAATTTGTATATGTTAAGAGACAAAATAGATATAAAAGAGCTTAATTTCTCAATTTTGGAATGACCTTGACCTTTGACCTTTACATGAATTTTAAGCTCAAAGGTCAATTAATCTTATGCAGTTGGTCCCATATCTCTATCACTTCTCGTTTTAAAAATTTTTAATTTTTTCTAAAATTAAACAAGTTTCAGGGGAAATAACTCATTGAAAGGGTCACCGAATACTTTCGCAATGAATAGATTCCAGAGTCCTCTCAATTAGTTGAAGACAATAGTGAAGATTTTATATTTCTATGGTTTACGGTTTCGAAGGAGTAGCGATAACAAGCATTTCTTGCGAAAGGGGCAATAACTTCGAAAGTGGTCATAGTTCATACGCGTTGGGTCAAATTTGTTCCTAACTTTTAATGACCTTTACGATGAACAAAAAGTCTTTTCGATTAATATCGAAACAAAAAATCAGCGGAAGAAAAATAAGAAGAAGCGGAATAATAAGAAACAGAAGAAAATCAATAGGTCTTTCCACAGAAAGGTGGAAAGACCTAATAAAAAAACATAACTAGGAGACTTATTGTTCACAGAACAATAAGAGGTCTTTCCACCTTTTGAATTTCAATTTCATTTAATATTTATCTATTTAAAATGAAATTTCATAAAAAAGAAAACAGGAATGGCTTAAAAGAAGAAAAAAAATGAAAATGAAATTTTTTTTTAAGGTGACCTTGACCTTTGACCTTCAAGTCATGTTCAAGGTCAAAGGTCAAGGGTCACATTGTAATTAACCCCATGTCTCTATGACTTAAAGTTTTAAAGTTATAATGTTTAATAGTAAGCACAAAAGCATTTAAGGGCAGTAACTCATTCAAGGAGTCACCAGATCCTTTTGCACTTGAACATAAAAGTTTTGCCTAAAGTCCCATAAGACATTAGAGAAGGTTTCATGTCTTTGCGGTTTACAGTTTTGAAGCAATAGCAATGAAAAAAATTTTTGCACAAGGGGCAATAACTTTTAATAGGGTCAATCTTAAGGGACAAGAATGAAATCTTTGACACAATTTTAAGAGTACATATTAATGATGCATAGACATTAAGCATATGTTGAAAGACAAAAGATATATAAAAAGAGCTAAATTTCTCAGTTTTGGAATGACCTTGACCTTTGACCTTTACATGAATTTTAAGCTCAATGGTCAATGAATTTTATGCAGTTTGGCTCATGTCTCTACACTATCTCGTTTTGAAAATTTTTAATTATTTCTAAAATTCAAAGACTTTCAGGGGCAATAACTCATTGAAGGAGTCACCGAAGACTTTCGCAATGAAAAGATTCCAGAATCCTCTCAATTAGTCGAAGACTTTAGTAAAGGTTTCATATTTGTACGGTTTATGGTTTTGAAATAGTAGCGATAACAAAGTTTTTCGCAAAAAGGGCGATAACTTTTAATAGGGTCAATCTTACGGAATACGAATTAAATCTTTAAAATAGTTTTAAGAGTACATATTAATGATGCTTAGACAGTTTGTATATGTTAAGAGACAAAAAAGATATAAAAAGAGCTTAATTTCTCAATTTTGGAATGACCTTGACCTTTGACCTTTACATGAATTTTAAGCTCAAAGCTCAATGAATCTTATGCAGTTGGTCTCATGTCTCTACACCTTCTCGTTTTGAAAATTTTTGATTATTTCTAAAATTCAAAGACTTTCAGGGGCAATAACTCATTGAAGGAGTCACCGAATACTTTCGCAATGAATAGATTCCAGAGTCCTCTCAATTAGTCGAAGACTTTAGTGAAGGTTTCATATTTGTACGGTTTACAGTTTCGAAGGAGTAGCGATAACAAGGTTTTACATAAAAGGGGCAAGAACTCCGTAAGGGGTCATAGATCATATACGTTGGGTTGTTTTTCGAAATAACTTTTGATGTCGAGTATCATGAACACAAAAGTTTTTCGATAAGTCTTTCGGATCAAAAGTCCATAGCGGAAAAATAATAATAATAATAACTAGGAGACTTATTGTTCAAAGAACAATAAGAGGTCTTTCCACCTTTTGAATTTCAATTTCATTTATAATTTATCTCTAAAATTAAATTTCATAAAAAAAAGAAACCAGGAATGGCTTAAAAGAAGAAAATGAAAATTTAGAATTTTTCAGGTGACCTTGACCTTTGACCTTCAAATCATATTCAAGGTCAAAGGTCAAGGGTCACATTGTAATTAATCTCATGTCTCTATGACTTATAGTTTTAAAGTTATAAGGTTTAATAGTAAGCACAAAAGCATTAAAGGGTAGCAACTCATTCAAGGAGTCACCAGAACTTATTGCGCTTGAACATAAAAGTTTTGCCTAAAGTCCCATCAGACATTAGAGAAGTTCTCATGTCTTTTCGGTTTAAGGTTTTGGAGCAATAGCAAATAAAATGTTTTTTGCACAAGGGGCAATAACTTTTAATAGGGTCAATCTTAAGGGACACGAATGAAATCTTTGAAACAGTTTTAAGAGTACATATTAATGATTCTAAGACAGTTTGTATATGTTAAGAGACAAAAAAGATATAAAAAGAGCTTAATTTCTCAATTTTGGAATGACCTTGACCTTTCACCTTTACCTGACTTTTAAGCTCAAAGCTCAATGAATCTTATGCAATTGGTCTCATGTCTCTACACTTTCTCATTTTGAAAATTTTTAATTATTGCTTAAATTCAAAGACTTTCAGGGGCAATAACTCATTGAAGGGGTCACCGAATACTTTCGCAATGAATAGATTCCAGAGTCCTCTCATTGAGTCGAAGACTTTAGTGAAGGTTTCATATTTCTACGGTTTACGGTTTCGAAGGAGTAGCGATAACAAGCATTTCTTGCGAAAGGGGCAATAACTTTTAATAGGGTCAATCTTACGGAATACGAATTGAATCTTTAATATAGTTTTAAGAGTACACATTAATGATGCTAAGACAGTTTGTATATGTTAAGAGACAAAAAAGATATAAAAAGAGCTAAATTTCTCAATTTTTGAATGACCTTGACCTTTGACCTTTACATGAATTTTAAGCTCAAAGGTCAATGAATCTTATGCAGTTGGTCCCATGTCTCTTTCACTTCTCGTTTCAAAAATTTTTAATTATTTGTAAAATTCAAAAAGTTTCAGGGGCAATAACTCATTGAAGGAGTCACCGAATACTTTCGCAATGAATAGATTCCAGAGTCCTCTCATTGAGTCAAAGACTTTAGTGAAAGTTTCATATTTCTACGGTTTACGGTTTCGAAGGAGTAGCGATAACAAGCATTTCTTGCGAAAGGGGCAATAACTTTTAATAGGGTCAATCTTACGGAATACGAATTGAATCTTTAATATAGTTTTAAGAGTACATATTAATGATGCTAAGACAGTTTGTATATGTTAAGAGACAAAAAAGATATAAAAAGAGCTAAATTTCTCAATTTTCGAATGACCTTGACCTTTGACCTTTACATGAATTTTAAGCTCAAAGGTCAATGAATCTTATGCAGTTGGTCCCATGTCTCTTTCACTTCTCGTTTCAAAAATTTTTAATTATTTGTAAAATTCAAAAAGTTTCAGGGGCAATAACTCATTGAAGGAGTCACCGAATACTTTCGCAATGAAAAGATTCCAGAGTCCTCTCATTGAGTCAAAGACTTTAGTGAAGGTTTCATATTTCTACGGTTTACGGTTTCGAAGGAGTAGCAATAACAAGCATTTCTTGCGAAAGGGGCAATAACTTTTAATAGGGTCAATCTTACGGAATACGAATTGAATCTTTAATATAGTTTTAAGAGTACATATTAATGATGCTAAGACAGTTTGTATATGTTAAGAGACAAAAGAGATATAAAAAGAGCTAAATTTCTCAATTTTCGAATGACCTTGACCTTTGACCTTTACATGAATTTTAAGCTCAAAGCTCAATGAATCTTATGCAGTTGGTCCCATGTCTCTTTCACTTCTCGTTTCAAAAATTTTTAATTATTTGTAAAATTCAAAATGTTTCAGGGGCAATAACTCATTGAAGGAGTCACCGAATACTTTCGCAATGAATAGATTCCAGAGTCCTCTCATTGAGTCGAAGACTTTGGTGAAGGTTTCATATTTCTACGGTTTACGGTTTCGAAGGAGTAGCGATAACAAATAATTGAATGCAAGGGGCGAGAACTCCGAAAGGGGTGATAGGTCATATGCGTTGGGTATTTTTTCGAAATAACTTTTAATGGCGAGTATCATGAACTGCGAAGTTCTTCGATAAGTCTTTCGGTTCAGTTTTTGATAACGGAAAAATAATAATAATAAACAGAAGAATTTCAATAGGTCTTTCCACAGAAAGGTGGAAAGACCTAATAATAAACAGAAGCATTTCAAGAGGTCTTTCCACAGAAAGGTGGAAAGACCTAATAAAAAAGAATAATAAACAGAAGAATTTCAATAGGTCTTTCCACAGAAAGGTGGAAAGACCTAATAAGAAAAATAGTGGAAAAGAAACCTAAGAAAAACAATAAGGTCTTCCGCTGAAGACGGAAGACCTTAATAATAATAATAAGAAACAGAGTAAAAACAACATGTTCCCCAACTTCGTTTGGGAAACATAATAACCCCTATGTTTTATATTTTTTTCTGTACAAGGAAAATATTACGTTGAACTGGAATACCATTGCTTGTTTAATTCATTAGAAGTACGAGATCCATCATGGTTATAGATATATTTTTATGTGTTAAAATGCAATAAACACATTTAAAATGAATTAAATTGAGAAGAATATGAAGTTTGAAATAAAGCATTCGCTTGTCCTGTTGGTTGATAAAATTATTATGTTGTTTAATAAGGAGGGTATCTTTCAGCCAAATATGAACTAAGCTCCTAATGCATGATAATAATATACCAGGTATAGCCTGATTTATGTTCAGCATAACCCTTACAACTTACAATATTTGCATTTTTCCTGTTAATCAACAAAGCTGGAACTGGTATAACTTTGCTTCCGAGCCCCCTCCCCCTTTTTGGTGAACAAATCAAAATTAATGCCTTCTATTGCAAAAGCATTTTTAAAATGCCTTTGTTGTATAAATTGAGAATGTTCAATTGAATAAAGGCTGTGAAAATTGATAAAAACCGATTATAATGGTTTTGAACAGTTTTACTGCTATTACCCCCCCCCCCCCCCCCCCCCCCCCCCTTATATAGGATTATTTTTCTTTTTTAATTAATGCACAATTTGTAATTTTTAAAAACACAATTAGAAAAATATTCCTCATTCTGATATATGTCTATGTTTGCTTGTAAAACTAAAACGTAACTAACCAAGTTTTGATACAAATTACGCAACATGTATACCGACATGTAAAATTTCAATCCAAACCAATCTCAAATTATTTTCGAAAAAGAATAATCCATCCAAGCAACTAATCATCAAATTAGATATTTGTCGATAATATTTTATGAAATTATTTAAAAACAATGGTGATTGAAAGCTTATTTTTTAAAATGTCTGTCTGCTACAAAATTCGTATACCTTTCGTTTTAGTATCCAGTGCAAAGAGGTTTTTTTTAAGATATCCCGATCCCGATCTAATTTATATTCTAGCTAACCCAACTCAAATAGCAGCAACAGTTTTCCTCATACAATAAGTGCATCTATTCTTTAAATTAATAGATGCTAATATTAAAGATGTCTGAACACCTAGAAAATATTATTTTACTTTTGAAATTATATAATATGTATAAGGTCACGTAAAAAAAACGTTTAAATTTACAAGTATATATCACTATATGTTTAAGCTGTCAATTTCAAAGAGAAATAGCCGTCTTTTTCTTTCATAATGTGATTAAAACATTAGCTTGCGTTATGAAGGTATTTATGCAAAAAATTTCTACGCATCACATCGAATAATCATACCGATTTTGATTCAATGTTACCCCATATAAATCATTATTCAAAGTAAAATGCATCTATAGAAAATTTCTCGGTACACTGAACTTTTCAATGAAAACACCTAATTTATGTTTAATTACTGAAAAAAAAATTTGTTTTAACTTTAACATGTTCAACATGTTTGTGCTCGACAGTGTTGACCCTACAGCACCTGACCTCTGTACTTCCCAGTGTCTGATTAACAGGTAAATGTTAATTAAGCTGTGTCGAAGCAAACATATTATAAATACTTACAAAGAAGTTGCAAATATTTAAGATATCAGTCTGATCACGCTCGTTTCAGATTAAAAATGGCGCGGATATTACAAGTAGCCCGGATGTTGTCTACCCATGATGCTCAGCCAGATTCATGCTATATAGAGTCGTTGCCAATTCTCCAACAAATATATTTTCTCCTGATAATAGTTATATGATATAACACCAACGGTTAGTCCAACATTGGCCCGATTATACATAACCAACTATCAATATTCCGTGGACCACCGTTGGCCTTATAATAACCCAACAGCGATAATACAACCATAATGTAAGATGGGGCCAACGATGTTCTGCTATTTGGGTTATAGAGCCTCGGCTCTTGAATAATGTTATCATTGAAAGTCAAACACAACATTATATCGAAGCCATTTAACTGATGCTAATAAATTGCTTAAAATTTGCAACAAGTACCAGGAACTCTTAACACTATTTTAAAATTCTTAAGTTTTTTTGTAATTCGATTAATTTTTTCAAGACATTTGGCTAATAAGCAAAGCTAATTAACTTTCAGAAATGTTACGTATAGTTTAAGAGTATCGACCAGAATTGCGTATGCTCTATACATGTAGAACATGTGTATTTGTTTAACTATATGTACGGCCATACCATTTGTGTAAAGAATAAAAACGGAATTTTTAAAGTGTGTGCATGTATTCTTGTGTACATATAAAGAATATTGATTCAGTTGGGATGTTGATCGCGAAAATATCGTGAAATTTTAGTGCTTTGCGTAAACTCTGCAACAAAGTAAAATTTTAAGTGATGGATAACCCTGTTTTATCGATCAGAAACTCAAGATGATTATGGAGATAACGAACGGTATTCAATATTAAAGCCCATAAAACAATACAAAAAGGAGCAGAGCTAGCACGGACCTCCAAAACATCAGAGGTGGGATCAGGTGCCCTGGAGGAGCAACTTTTTCATGTCAATTTCAGAGTACTTGTGTGTGCAATCAGAATGTGTATCAAAAAAAATAATAATAATGCAAATGACCCATGACGAGGTTATTGAATTTACAAGTTTATATTTTTATTGAAAACGCAGCTGTCAATGATATCCTAAGAAAGCATGGACTTTTATTTATCGTGGGGGATGGTTTTGTAAAAAGTTGAAAAGTCGTGTTTTTAAGCTGAATATTCTGGTAAACTCTTGTTATTTCAAATTGTCCAAAAGTTCTTTGGAATTTTTGAGAATCCACATCTGATTCACATCACAAATATACTGTTGCTCTCAATACTCTCAATATCTTGGTGAGCAGTAATGAACTTTATGCTTAGGTCACATTTAAGCCGATGGTCGGGCAACTGAATTTTTTGGTCTTGTTGCCGACATGAGTATTGAGACTCACGGAGCAGTCACATTAATTCATAGGAACACCGATAACTCGGATAAATGACACAAAAATATCTTTTTTTAGAAATAGGCAATATTTTCATAGATTTCATACTCATATAAGTGACGTGAGTAATATTTGCCAGGCAAAGTGGCAGAATTTTTTTAAAACTGCAACTCAATGTTGAAAATGTGTGCAAAATTTTGTATAGAATTGCACAGGAAAAAAGATAAATGGTGCACAGCTAAGCAGCAAGGAATACTCAAGATTTCTTTCATCTTACGGATTAATTATTTATGTTATTTTCTTTCAAAAAATGTATATTAATCCATTCATCAAAATTTTGCTTGTGTTATGCATCCTTAAAAGTTTAAATATTCACAAATCGTCCAACCGTCGCCCAATCTTCGAGCTACACTTTGATTTAAACCGTCGGCCGCAATTTTGGACATCCTTATTGTCAAACGACGTACGACCAACTTAGTAAACTGACAGCCGATGGTTGGAGGATGATCGAAGGTTGGTCGATGGGTAACATTAATTGAAGAAATCGGCCACTGATGCAGAAAAAAATATTACTTCAACCGAGGAACACAAAAGAGAGGTCAAAGTCGGGCAAGACAAGGCTTTGATTGGAATGTTGTTATCTTGTTGTAATATGGGGATTTCTAAATGTTTTAAAAAATAAATTCATACAAATTGAAATTAGACAAACAGTCAATTTATTCCCATCGAACTGAGTTTCCGGATTTTATATATATTAGACTCTTGAAAGGAGATTATTAGCATATAATCATATGATTGAACCATAATATAAAATCATTAAATGTATTTCTTCGAAATGTATTTCCAGGACATTGAAAACCTAAAAATTTTGTTCAAAATAATTTCGTTTAATTGTTTGTGTAGTATTAGAGCTAATATTTTAAATGATACATTGGAAGTATTATAAGATAAGTGACAAAGGAAATTCCAAATATTGAAAATATACTATAAAGATTACAATCAATCAAGCAGGGGTTAGGGTTATGCTTAAAGGTATTCGATGTACCGGGTGTACAAGTTCCTTTTTTACTAGCTATTGTCTTGCACCTACACCAATACGTAGTACTGTCCGTTGATCTTTGAACCCAACATTGCACGACCCTCCAATCAACGTATTCCTACATTAATATTCTTATATAAGCTCAGCCACCGTTTTTGCATTATTCGAGTTTTTAAATTATCTACTTTAAAGTTTCAAATTTAATTACTATTATAGTGTTCCTTGTAATCATCGGGAAATGACGGGAAAATCTATGAAAAATATTCAGTTTGTGGATAATGGCCTAACAATTATGTATTATGAAGCATGAAATAAGTTAGTCAGCATTTGACGTAATGAAAATTTATTTTTGTTGAAAATGTCATTGTATGGATTATAGGACTCATAAAATTATGATTTGAAACGAGACTGCTTGTTTCATCACTTGCTTATCTCGTAATCTAGTCATAGAAATTGTTCATACGTAGAGCATGCTTTGGAGTTTTGAATCAACTGAGAGATATAAACTAATAATTTAATTGTGTTTGTATTCTTGCCTCTCATTGGTTGATTTCCAAAAAGGAATGCAAACTATTTTTCATATGGTTTGGTATGAAGACAAACCCCCTTGACGACCAGCTTAATCATCTTATCCATGCAATCCCCTCGGAATCTATGGAAAACTCTATATTTAATAAATGTATCTCTTAATCCAAGCAGTTACTCGTTCTAATATCATGAAAAAAAAACCTCATAGCTGCTAGATCTATGTATCAGTTATTACTTCCCTTCGCTTCAAATCACTCCCCTTAATATACTTTTATTATTGCGCGGTAAATTTGAACTCATAAAAAGCTTCATAATTTTATATCCAAAGTTGTTTGATTATCTTAAAATTAAATAATAAGGAATTACTCTAATTCTTGGACATATTATCGAGTATAATCTGGTTTGGGTCAATTTACGCTTTTTTATAATCCGATTCGCGGATTATAATGGGTAAACTGACCCAAACCAAAAACGGATTATAAAAAGCGTAGACAGAAATAAACCAGATTATACACGATAAAATGGCCAAGAATTAAAGTCATTCCTGAATGATTGCAGGTGATGAGGGTATAATCCTGCATAAGTAAGAAAATTTGACAATTGAAAAGCTAAAGGGTCAATACGCTTATTATAATGCTTTGTTGGTAGATATTAATATATTCCAAGCTTAAAATATTCTAATAAAACATTTGTTCTAAACCCTATAGGTTAACACTTGTTTCATAAGTACGTGCACTAAATCCAAGCATTAAATTCAGGAAAACAAGTTGAACCGTAAAGTAAGGAAAATAATATTATGTTTGAGTTTGAACATGTTACTGAAAAACTAACTACAGCACTTCACCTGTAACTCCTCAAATATTAAATGACCAAAAAACCATTGTACCTGATGTTTTATTTAAGTCTGACGTAACATTAAGTAGGAAGGAGTTTTTTCACCCTTGGCAGTAAACATTCAGGGCACTTCATCGTTCATTCTTAAGAGTCAAATAACCAACTCATTATTTACTGGTTTTATTTATGTTCAGCACATGCGTCGACATGAGAGAAACATCCAGCTGGATAAGCACTAAATCGCAATATATCAAATCTAAGTTGAAACTATTCATTATTGGCCCTTATCCTAGCCCAGTTATAATTTACAAGAGTGTGTGTAATTGTATATTTATGTGCTTTTGTTCACTTTCGTCATTTATCTGGTCAATAAATGACATGTTAACTCTATTCAAGTTCTCATGTCTTCTCTAGTGGTTCAAGCAACAAGAAAAAAACTACGGAAAGGATTTTTTTTATTTTATATGATTTATTATTATAAGTGGAAAAGTTGTGGATATAAAAAAATACCTCATACGTATTTATAAAACAGCCCGTTTGATAAACCTATGCATTATCTAGATGGCTAGATGCTTTATCAATAGCATTTCCGGTTTTGACACGAACCCTCGCTTCGAGATTTTAATATATTGAAACTTTTGTTGTTTTTTTAAATGACTTGAACTTTCAATATGAATGATGAAAGTGATATTGCCGTTAAATGCAAAAGAAAAACTCGTATATTTAAAAGAAGAGTCTTCTTTTATCAAAGTACCTTTACTTGCTACTTCAAGACGGATGTTATCCCCCACCCTTCCTTAAAACCGTTTTTGGATAAAGTAAAGCATATAAGTTAAGTTGTTGATATAAGACTCCTTTAACATCTCCAACAATGTTTTCTTACATTAAACTATGTTTGCCAGACAAGTAATGTAGGTATAACTTACCATGGTTCAACAATGAATCTACAAGTTGCCTTGCCTAGCACGTTTTGTACTGGCATCGTACAATGAATTTATTTTCACGATCCCATGGTCCTTAAAAATTTCAGTCAGAACAGTATTTGATAAAAGCTCCAGTAATTGTCAAATAATGTTTTCATTTTTTTTTTTCAAAGACGCAGATAGCAAAATTTCTTAAATTTTAACACGATCTATTTTTTTCGAGGCATGTCAACATCAACAGTGCTACGTCATCAAGTTATACGGCATCAATTTGAATAAGAAATACTTCATGCAGTTTCACAGGGAAAGTAACAAAGTTTTGTAAAAACGAAAGTCGTATGAGATAGACAGAACATCTATAATTTTGTGATTTGATATTGGCTTTATCCAACGAGTTGATATGGTATATATTCGCTCGGCAAGGTTCGCAAATATATTCACCATTTCAAATCGTTGGACAAAGATAATATCAAAAAATACAATACAGATATCCTGTATATATCTTTTTTATCCTTCCTATCAAATGAATTATTCTGAAAGATAATTATAATGAATAAAGGTAGAAACATTCATCACTGTAAGTTACATGTAGTATATTGTAACTTTTGGCGTCAGCATACAAATTATTCGATAAGCATTTCTAATAAGATAAAATAACTATATCCATATGCTTTCTGGAACCTGTTCGACTGCTTGATAGTATATTTGTTACAAAGTGCCATCCTCTCACAAAAATCAGAAAAAAATCTTTTATCCCATCATTGGCATAAAATAGGATTTGATTCTCTGCGATGTCTTATACGATGTCCGAAAAAGCTGAAATTGATGAAAATACGAATATCCTCATTTTTGTTATTTATTCCTCAGGTTTAAAACATTTTTTTTTCCAAAAATAATAGGAAAAGGCATTCAAAGCTACCAAACGCTTGACTATATTCCAAAATTTACTTATTTCATGGATCAGTATGAAGTACGCCTTGTGTATATAAAATCTTAGATACCCAGCTAACACAAAAACATTTTTAAAATGTTTTAAAAACATTTTCAAAATGTTGCAAAAACATTTTTAAAAATGTTTTAATCACGTGGTTTTGTATGGTTTTTTAAACGTTTTTAAAACATTTTAGTGAAATATTTCAGCAAAATGTTATCAGAACATTTTCTTAAAATGTTGCGAAAACATTTTCAATAATGTTTTAATCACGTGAATTTGTATGGTTTTTTAAACGTTTTTAAAACATTTTAGTGAAATATTTCAGCAAATGTTTCCGGAACATTTTCTTAAAATGTTAAAAAAAACATTTTAAAATAATGTTTTAATCACGTGATTTTGTATGGTTTTTTAAATGTTTTTAAAACATTTTACAAAACATTTCAACATATGTTATCATAACATTGTTTTAAAATGTAACAAAAACATTTTCAAAAACGTTTTATTCACGTTTAATTTGTTTGGTTTTTAAAACGTTTTCGAAACATTCAAGTCGAGGTTACAAAAGTATTTTTCCTAAATTTTTACTTGTTCTCATTAAATAATGATATATTTATATTTTAAAAGAAATAAACACAAATTATATTTAGTATTTGAACCTTTAATACAAACCCATATTCAATATGTTAATCACATTTAAATTCCATTCTCGGTACAAGTTTTAATTAATTTTCTATCAACATGATCAAGTCACCGGGTTTTTAAAAGTTGAAAACGGCGTCTAATCCATTAGAACAGAATCACAGAAATCCTATGTTCACTGTATAGGTAGAACAGAGCGGCGGATCTATAAGACTTAGTTAGAATCACATACAATAAAAAGGCTGATAAGGAATCTGCCCCTCGGAAAGAATAGCACAATCTGTAAAGATAAGGAAAATTGTGTTTGTATCAGCGTTCTACATCTAATGTACATGTATCTTGAGATAATCAATGAAAATATGCAAAAAATATTTTAAATAATTATATGAAATTTAAGTTCTTTTCTCATTTGTATGAAAAAAGCAGAAAAATAATTACTTTGACAATATTATTGAAGAGTAATAGTATTTACGTACACCTTTGCCTTCACCAAAGGCGGGTCTTTTGAATGTGGGAATTTGAAAATACGGATGATGCAACCAACACCATGCTGTAAAGAAATTTCATTTTTAAATCAACATATTGTTTGACAAAGACAACGAATACTTGAATCAAGTATATAATTGTGTTGCCTTAACAATGAAATATTCAAATCAAATACATGTATATAACTTAACGCTTTGTCATTGCTACATACATTTGTACAAAGTTATTGATCATGCACTGGTAGTACAAAAGTAATTTTAAATGATCTTTTAAAGACTATTATAAAGGAATAATTCTTACCATTCAAAGTTAATAAATCCCGAGGTTATTTTTATGGTTTAAATGGTGCAAAGTCTTCTCATTCAAATCGGCACGGAGTAAGCGCGCACATCTTGTTTACCAGAATTCAAAATTTGGCCTAGATAAGCAGCAAACCACTATACTCTGTAACGCGCTGCCCAGCAGGAGAATTGCATAATAGGTTATGATGACACTGAAACTGACCAGCGTGCCAATCCCTATCTAATGCCTCAGAGTAAAATTCTGGGAATGGATCACAGATTTGATGAAGAACATTTTTTTAAAAGACATTAAGAGTTTTATTTAATGCTTATAATTTTATACATTTATTTATATTTTCTTTCATTTATTGATTTTTTGATTTGTTTAATCAAAGGATTTTATATAAATTATGTCTGTTTAATCAATAAGCTAAAACTAGAAATCATTATCAAATACCGGAAAAAATCTTTCAATTAAAAAATTACTACATTTCCTCATTTAAAAACTATTCTTTCTAAATTTTCTTTATTATACATTATTTGAATGTTTTAAGATCATTTTGAAAATAACACAAGCTAGCAATGAAAAATGAAGTCTTTATAAAAAGAAAACACATTAAATTGAATGTTCTTAAATCATTCTCACAACATACTCTCAAGTTACTAAATGAATTAAATTGTGCCGCAATTACATAAATATTTCAGAAACATTTTGAAAATGTTTCCAAAAAATGTTACAAAAACTATAATTGAAATGTTTCAATTGCAGTGAAAATAATTATTTTAGTTTAACTTAATGTTTTAAATAAACATTTCCACTACTTAGGCCGAAAAATATTCGGAATTGAATGTTTCTAACTAACAGCTAGCGATATTAAGAATATTTTAAAAATATTTTTAAAATGTTCCTTACAAATGTTTTAGAAATGTATATGCAATGTTTCCGATTTACAGAAAAAAGAATGTTTCATTTCATGTTTTAAGAATGTTTTTAAAATGTTTTATAAGATCTTTAATATTAAGCTATAAATACCCTTAAATGAATGAAGAATGTTTTAAAAACATTTTGAAAACGTTCCTTCTAAATGTTTTAGAAACGTATTTATGCAATGTTTCAGATTTATGGAAAAGGAATGTTTCATTTCATGTTTTTAGAACGTTTTTAAAACGTAATATAAAAATCTTTGATATTTGAAAGCTAAACATACCTTTTGAAACATTTTTAAAACGTTTCAAAAATATTTTAGAAAAATGTTCCAAAAGGATTTAATCATAAGCTTCTTGAAAACATTTTAAAAATGTTTTTAAAATGTTATAATGAGAAGAGGAAATGTTTTAAAAACATTTTTAAAATGTTTAATCTGAAATGTTTCGAAAAAACCTTTTTACAACACCAATAAAATGTTTTGAAAATGTTTTGTGCTACCTGGGTATGTCATCTTGTGCCTAATGTTTTCAAAGGGAAAATTAAAATAAACAAAATGTTATATCATTAAAACTGAGGAGTTCCTGTAGAATTTAACTTTAAAACCATTTGGTGGGGCCCGTGTATGCTAACAAACAAAATTAATGCTGGATAAAAACCAAGTATTATTTTTTTGGTTGCAAACTATTACCGGTGAATTTTGTTTATATTTTCAATATTATAAAACGGAAAGGGTCAAATTCGGCATGAAAATACCTTTTGTTTCGTTGCAGTAAAATCAATTTGCACTTTTGAATTGAATTGCGAAATGTATGATAAGTGTTTTATTCTAACTAAATTGTTTTATTATTATTATATACATGTATATGCTTTGCACAATATTACGTATCGTATTCCGATTAGTGCGCATTTCCAGTCGATGTTTGTGAGCCAAGTTCGGGTGGTTTTTTTGTACAGGTGAATTTGTAGTTTTAACTTTACTTTACGTATATGTATGACTGAAGAGTAAATAAATATTGATCAATGCATTTCACTATGCCTATTTTATGCACGTTTTTCATTACTCGTGTAATATTTGTAATAACCTGACAAAATAATTATATTGTGTATATTACACATTATTTAGTAAACGTTATTATTGTTTATTTTCGTGATATAATGCTGTCAACATTTCTTTCGTGACCATTTAAAGGGGGCGAAAGTGAAGTTTGAAGTATCATGGAAGTGAATATTTTTTTTGAAAAAATAAGACAACATTGTAATATTGTTCAAGTGTTTTATAACACAACTGTGGTACGTGTCGCTTTTCCGAGAGGCAAGGTGACAAAGTTAGGGTATATTAATCATTGACAAGGTGACAAAGTAACGGCATATTAATCAGTGAAAAGGTGACAAAGTTACGGCATATTAATCAGTGAAAAGGTGACAAAGTTACGGCATATTAATCAGTGACAAGGTGACACAATTACGGCATATTAATCAGAGACAAGGTGACAAAGTTACGGTATATTAACCAGTTATAAGGTGACAAAGTTAGTATATTAATCAGTGACAAGGTGACAAAGTTATGGTATATTAACTAGTGACAAGGTGAAAAAGTTACAGTATATAAATAAGTGACAAGGTGAAAAAGTTACGGTATATAAATCAATGAAAAGGTGACAAAGTTACGTTATATTAATCAGTGATAAGTTGACAAAGTTACGGTATATTTACCAATGACAAGGTGACAAATTTACGGTACATTAAGAAGTGACAAGGTTACAAAGTTTCGGTATATTAACCAGTGAAAAGGAGACAAAGTTACTGTATATTAACCAGAGACAAGGTGACAAAGTTACGGTATATTAATCAGTGACAAGGTGACAAAGTTACAGTTTAATGATCAGTGCCAAGATGACAAAGTAACGGTATATTAATCAGTGACAATGTGACAAAGTTACGGTATATTAACCAGTGACAAAGTTACAACATTAAAGTATATTAACCAGTTACAAGGTGACAAAGTAACGGTACATTAACCAGTGACAAGGTGACAAAGCTATATTATATTAACCAGCGACAAAGTGACAAAGTTACGGTATATTAAACAGTGACAAGGTGACAAAGTTATGGTACTTTATCAATGATAAGGTGAGAATGTTTCGGTATATTAATCAGTGACAAGGTGACAAAGTTATGGTAAATTTATCAGAGCCAAGGTGACAAAATTATAATATATCAACTAGTGACAAGGTGACAAAGTTACGGTATATTAACCAGTTATAAGGTGACAAAGTTACGGTATATTAATCAGTGACAAGGTGACAAAGTTATGGTATATTAACTAGTGACAAGGTGAAAAAGTTACAGTATATAAATAAGTGACAAGGTGAAAAAGTTACGGTATATAAATCAATGAAAAGGTGACAAAGTTACGTTATATTAATCAGTGATAAGTTGACAAAGTAACGGTATTTTTCAATGACAAGGTGACAAATTTACGGTATATTAAGAAGTGACAAGATTACAAAGTTTCGGTATATTAACCAGTGAAAAGGAGACAAAGTTTCGGTATATTAATCAGTGACAAGGTGACAAAGTTACGGTATTTTAACTAGTGACAAGGTAACAAAGTTATATTATATTAACCAGAGACAAATTGACAAAGTTAAGGTACATTAATCAGTGACAAGGTGACAAAGTTACAGTTTAATGATCAGTGCCAAGATGACAAAGTAACGGTATATTAATCAGTGACAATGTGACAAAGTTACGGTATATTAACCAGTGACAAAGTTACAACATTACAGTATGTTAACTAGTTACAAGGTGACAAAGTAACGGTACATTAACCAGTGACAAGGTGACAAAGCTATATTATATTAACCAGCGACAAAGTGACAAAGTTACGGTATATTAAACAGTGACAAGGTGACAAAGTTATTTTTTTGCGCTCTTTTGGGGAGAATTTCTCCACTTTCCAGCATCGGTCAATTAACTAACTTTCGCTCCTTTATTCTATGTATTTTATTTAACTATAATCTGTATATTTTATTCATATTCCAACCCTTTGTCATGTTTATCGTCGTCTCTACAAGTGATAAACTCGCTTGATTAAAATTATTTGTTTGATTGCTGAAAATTCACTTCAAGCGAGTTTATTGCCTATAGAGCCAACAATAAAATGTTGGGATGTGTATACAAATACTGGCTACAGAATGTGTCTGGAATTAGGGAGTGAAAGTTAGTTAATTGACCGATGCTGGAAAGTGGAGAAATTCTCCCTTAAAAGAGCGCAAAATAGATTGCGCCGTAAATTGCACCTTTTTGCATTACGGGATCTGTAGCGTTATGGTCAAATATATAAAACCCTAACGCTACATATCTGCAGCTATATCAAATGAAGCTTCCAAACAGCATGTCTAAGTTTTATTTTTACTTAGAGACTTTTATATGACCCACTGTCTGCTTTTTTGCGAACACGACGTGCAATTTAAATTACTTCCCCCTGTGTCACCAGCTTACACCGGCAGATTTTGGTCCTTTATCCGCTATAACATTTGATATTTATTAACAAACATACAGTATGATTGAAATTGTTAAATTATTTAAAAAAAAATATTAATGTTGCAAGAAAAAAATTATGTGGGATTTGTTCGCAGCAAAAATATTTTGCAAGCTTTATTTCAAAATTTTACGGTCAACATTTTAATTAATTTTCACATGAAAAACAATGACTTTGTTTTACTATATCGTTAAAAATCGTACACATGTAATACATTCAGGTTATATTCTGTATATATAAAGGGTGTTAAGAAAGTCATTCCACATATTTCATTCCTTTTCGAAAAGAAATACGATGATAAGATAATAATTCTTGCTTCTGATAAGGTTTTATTTGTCTTATCTTACTCAGGACCTTTGAGCAGTGAGGGATCTTTTTCGTGCCAGCACCTACTGCAACACGGGGCCTCGGTCTATACGGTCTTATTCGAAGGACCGGTCTCAATGTCCCACAATGGGATTCGAAACTGCGACGTAAGGATTGACTCCTTACTTCGCGACTCTAGAGCAGACGCTCTAACCACTGCTCCACGCGGGCGACTGAACGAGATTAAAAAAAATAACAAAGAAAAGGTAACATTAGGTAGCACTTCAAATACTCAACATTAAGATCAAAGGTTTAATTCCAGTTTAATGATCATTATCTTTTTTTGTTGTCAAGACACCAAGTCAGATTGGTTTAGGAAGAAGGCATTGATGTCTTTCCTGTAAGGAAAAGAGATTTTCAGGAGAAAATTTTAAAAGCTTGTTATCAGAGAGAAGATGACTGGGTGTTAGAGGAAGGATCGAGTCCATCAATGACTTGCATGCTGCGAATGCATTGTCTCACCAAATGTGCAGCGTTAACTTCAGAACCGGTAAAGACATGTTGATAATGTTGGGAGGAAAAGAGGACGGCCAGTGAGTTGCATAGATGCTTTTCTAGAAATTGTTGAGTATTTGAAACAACATGTGGATGAGCAAATCACAGTAATTGATCTTGTGAATAAAATGAAAGGCATATGTGGAGAAGAAGCATATTCTTCAGTAAATATGAAGAAAAAATTGAAAGAACATTTTGAAAATGAAATCATAGTCACTGATGTAGGCGGACAGTCAAGTGTGATTACTTTGAGAGATACAGCCACATCCATACTTCATGATTTCTATAATCGACCAAAATTTCAAGATTCAGAAGCTGAGAAAAGGTCAGTTATCAGAGCTGCCGCAAAACTTCTCAAGAATGACATTAGAGCATTGCCGGTAAATAAAAAATATTGTTATACCTTTAAAAAATTATTCCTATACAAATCTATACGTAAAAAAGTCTAACATTTTAAATGTTTTGCTGAGCGGGCATAAAAAATTCGATGTTGGACCGCTGAGTAAGATGTTGGACCGCTCGGAGAGATGTTGGACCGCTTACGTCACAGAGTGGGCGGAGCTTTATTTCATTTTCATTCGTTGGTGTTAAAGAGTGACAAACCTGATGTTACATGACGGAATAAATTACAAAATACATGTATGTCAAAAAATATAAAATAAAATGAAAGGTATAACAAAACATTTATTGACAGAGTTCTCGGGCAAAATGCGTTTTGTCGGACCCTCGAACCAAACTGTCTGCCTTCGGCCTAACGGCCTCAGGCAGACAGTTTGGTTCTTGGGTCCGACAAAACGCATGTTGCCCTCGAACTCAGTCAATAAATGTATATTATCACCATTCAGATTACTCTTGGAGTACAATTACACCACTGTTTTGCATCACGCTTTCTTATTGAAACTCTTTCCAACTTAATATTTTGTTCTTCATATCCTGAAGTTCAAAAATTTGAAACCTCCGCAGTATTAACTAAAGGCATTGATATTCCAGGTTGTACTGATCAATGCTTCATTCAATTTGCTGCATGATAATGTCGATCACAAATATCAGAACTTTAGATTGAAATGACACATTTCATGGGATGGGGATGATAGCAGGAATCACACCTGCAACAATCCATCATGAACAAATTTCTAGATGTGTTGTTTTTGGAGAGGAACTGAAGCAACTAGCAAAAATATACGTAACATACTACAGACCTCCATTAAATTTAATGTCGAGTCTTTATAACAAGGAACTCGATGACTTGAATGTCACGGACACAGCCAGACTGCTAGACTTTCTATCAGTTATCACTTGGCCATTAAAGGCTCCCTCAACTGGATGGCCTGGGTTCATGCAAATGATTCAGGATGGTGACTTTCCTGGAAAATCTGATGTTATCTTCCTACCCATGATTGACATGAGTGCAAGTGATATTTCTTGTGTTTATTCGATGTTGAACTTCATTTGTTCCAAGGCAAGACGTTATGATGTAACACCAGTAGTTACATTTGACCAGCCTCTTTATTGGAAATCATACACAATTATAGCCAATGAAATGCCTGATAGTTCCCTCAAATCACTTGTTTTTGCGTTTAGGTGGTTTTCACACTTAAATGAGTTTTCTTGGTTGCATAGGGCAAATCATGAGTGGGACTGGCCTCCAAGAAATTTTGGAAATTGTCTATGAATCCAATCAGATCCTCATCTGTTGAGCGAAAAGGCTGTTGCCAGAGCGATGAGAGGTCACATAATTGTAGCACAGCAGTCCATGCTTTACTTATGAGAAAAAAAATTAAAGTTTATTTAGATACAAGTATGTTGGATACCAAAGCACAGACTACAGTAGAGAACACTGATTTTAAAAATATAGTCAATAAGCAAGAATATGTTGAAAATGTGTCTGCAGAAAAAATGGAAAGCAGAATGTACCATCAGAGGAACAGTCTATTAGCTAGCGCAACTGACATTTATGACAAGTTATCAAATGGGGATATGAGTATTGAGGAAGAATGCCAAAATCAGATTCTGTTGGAAACAAGACAGACATTTGAAGAAGAAGTCAAGGCTTTAAGAGACAATCGTACAGCTCAGATTTGGATTCCATATTCTGAAATGGTACAGATTTTGAGTACATTTATAAAGGCAGAGAGAACAAAAGATTGGTATATTCATCTTTAAACCATGTACAATATCTTACCATTCAATTGCCGCAGATGGACATAACCTTTACACAAAATCTGCTTATGTCTTTCTGACATCAATGCACATCTTACCGTCTGAACATCCTAAAATATTTAGTGGTTTTCAAGGTGGGCAACATGTTCTGAGAAGGAGTGAAAGATATTGGGCTGGACTTTCAATAGATTTAATGATTTTTGGTTTTAATGCGAACCATAAAAACATCTGGTGGAATGACCCGGGGTCGAGGGATGGGTGAAAACCAGCGTGCTCAGTGGATCATGTCAATGCCAGCCTGTGCAAAGATAAATGAAGCATTGCAAGATTTAACTGGTACAGGATTCCAAACATCTGACATACATGAAGAAGCATCACCAGCAAGAATGTCGAGAGACAAGAATGACATCTCCGCAGTTTTAGAGTTACATAGACTACGCAATCCATTTGAAGGTGACAACAAACTGAGAAATATTCACACAGGGGAAATAGCTCACAAATCTGTCAATGCTGACACTGCAAAAGATGTTGGATAGAAAATCATTATAACTTTACCAAGACAAAATATAAACACCGATTATGGAGCTGCTGCTGTGGTTGTGTTTGATGGCTATCAAAACAAGCCATCTACCAAAGACATCACGCAGATCCAGAATGATGAAAAATAACCAAGCAATAGACTTCGTGGAAGACATGCCATTTATGTCGAAGAAGGGTATATTTCTTTCAAAGGAAAAAAACAAACAGAAGTTCATTGATATGTTTCGGAAGAATTGAAGAAGACTGGAACAACAGTCCTTAATAAGCCGGGGGATGCAGGCCTCCTTATTGTAAAAACTGCTATCAATCATGCTAAAGAAAATGAAACAGTGGTAATTGGTGAAGACAAAGATCTTCTAGTTCTCCTCCTTCATCGTTCTGACATTGAGATGAAGCACATTTACTTAAATCAGAACAAAGACAAACATCACTTCGTAAAGTAAAGGTATGGAACATCATAGAAGGAAAGAGAAGTCTTGGGGAGGTCATCTGTCAAATTCTTCCATCAATCCATGCACTGGGTGGGTGTGACACGACATCAAGATTTTACGGTATTGGAAAAGGGACTCTTCTCAAAAACACGAAATATCCAGACTTCCAGACACTACTAATGCAGTTTGTCAATAGCACATAGCATGACGACATTGTGAAAGCTGGAGAAGTAATTCTAGTTCTACTGTATGGTGGCATTCAGTATGAAGATCTAAACCTTCTGCGCTACAGAAGGTTCACAGCAAGAGTATTAGAGGGGAATTTGTATGTTCAGGTTCACTTCCTGCCCCCAACATCGGATTCAGCTAGGTTACATGTTTTACGGGCTTATTTGCAGAACAAGGTTTGGATGGATAAGGGGAGTCAACTTGACCCACTTGATTTTGGCTTCTTTATATCCGACAACAAATTAATACCTATTAAAGCCACACTCCCCCCAGCTCCAGAGAAGTTACGTCAAATAATCCACTGTTCGTGTAAAGTCAATTGTGATTCAAAACGGTTACCTGTAAGAAGCATGGAATTGATTGTTCTAGAAATTGTTGAGAGTGTCGAGGTATATATTGTTCCAACTCTTCTTCTCCTACTCTGGATGACATACAAAATTAACTGTAGATCAAAAACTGATGTCTCTAACATTCAATTGATCAACTTCATGCAAAATGTACATTGTATTTTACATGTGATTAAAGTATTAAGAATAATTGGTAAGAAATAGGTTGTCACTTTTTAGACAAAATCTTGTGGGTGGGGGTTGAAAGCAAAAAAAAAACTGTTTGGACAAATATATTTTTGTAGAGTTTTGATAATTCAATGGAAGCATTACAATTTATAAAAATCAGCTGTATAATTTCTGTTGTAATATGTTTAAGGTTGGGGTAATTTATAAATAGATTGAATGCATGCATTAATCGCTATGGGGAAGATATGTCACGGAGGGGGCTGAAACCCCCCCCCACCCCCCCACCCCACAACAAAATTCCTTGAATGTGTGTGTTTAATTGTGCCCTACATTTCTTTCTTTTAAAAATTTCTTAACAAACTTGTTATTCCTATTATGGCTACATATTCTTTGTCGTTGCTCAAAGCAATACAAAGGAATTGAAATAGATTTATTTTTCAATTATGTCCGTCACCATGGGAACAGCAATCATAGTAATGAATATAATGAACTAATCATCAGTTTTAGTTTGCAGGCACTTTTTTGCATGGCATGTTAAGAGAATTTAAGATTATAGATGGTAAAACTACCCGTAAATCTGGAAATTTTTACGTCGATTTTATTTTGCGAATTCGGGTCAAAATGGTGTTGATTAATTTTTACGTTTCAAAATTTTGCGAATTACCACTGCTTTGTTTACATTTTCTTATTGGTAATTTATTTTTAAGAAAAATATTTTTGCAAATGCAATGAACTCGCTAATTTTCTAAAAATTTATCTACAGCAAAAATTTCCAGATTTACGGTAATTTTATGCATTAACAGATTTTATCTTTAAACAGTGATTTATCGAATTTTTAAAGAAAAAGGGGATATTTTTAAAATTGAAAAAAAAAGATGTTTGGACAAATATAATTTTCTAGAGTTTTGATATATCAAAAGGCATATTCTAAATAACTAAATTCCACTGGAATTATTTCTGTTGCAATTTGTTTGAGGTTGTGTTGTTTTTTAGCTAGATTGACTGGACTTTAAACATCCGATTTAATACACGAAAATGTACCCTAGGACATAAAGATTCAAATGCCTCCAGGGTCGAAATATTTTTTTTACATATATAGGAAAATATTTTACGCACTACGGAATGAACTAGGGCACTTCATTAAGTATTCCTAGTACGTGATAAGTCTCTGTACTTTACACACCAATAACTTCCACAAAACTTTAAACCCTCCTTAATTATATTTGGAAAACACTAGCTTTCTCTTATTAGTCTCCAACTGGTGAAACAAGGCAGTCTAATATATGTTTTATACTTCTCTGTATTTCTGTCTTTCTGTCTGTTTGTCCCACTGTCTAGCTCTCCCTTGTCTGTCTGTCAGTCTGCTAATTTGTTTTTTTTTTCACTTCTTTTCTAAACGCTTTAATATGTTTTGCTGATTTTTGATACATAAGGGTATCTTGATGTATTACTGATCACATTTGGATTTTGTTCTCCTTTAATGATTTTCGAAGAAAAGATTGCCCTTTTAATTTTTTTTTTTACGATGTTCAGTTTTTTAAACGTTAACTTTGCAAATATTGAGCTATTCTTGTTTTTTCACAAGTTTGTATACCTTGTTGTGCTATAGATCCAGTTTGTATTGCGTTCTCGTTCAATGATTGTAAACTAAATTACGGAATTGTCAAGTTTTAATGGGAACCAGATAACACAGTGTTACCGGAAGGGGACTGTATGAGTAATGCAATGCTCTCGAAATGTTTGTTATATTTTCCCACTGAGAGGTAAGTTAAAGATATATATGCCGTATTAGTGTTTTATTGCCAAAGAAATAAATATATGTGGTGTCTCATCAAGTTACATAAGTTATGTGATTTCTGCAATTAAGACAATTCCACTCCATCACTTTTAAAAGTTATGAAATATTATTTTGTAAAAATTATTTCTCTCCGAATCGGATATTAAACAGCCTCTTATTGAAATATTCATGAACACGCGGTCTCGCATGCTCACAGCAAACAATGGTCCAATCTCGTGAATGAGCCGAAAAGCATGATGGTCTACTACGTTTTCACTACAAACACGTGGGTTAGGGAATTGTACGCTGCGATTTCAAATGACGGCTGGAAAGCCAATTTGCATTTTTTTTAAACTTGTTTTAGAAAAATAGGAAAAAATAGTTACCAATTGAGAATTCCCATGCTCACATTAACAAACAAATGCAGTTTTTCTTGTTAGCATACTGTATGTTTCGAAGTTGTACACACTGTAAACATTGTCAATACGTGAGCACACCTCAGAGCTAGTTGCTTTTTGTACCGAGGAATATATAGTCACGTGAAATTGTCTTTTCACTGTCAGTAGAGCACGGGGAAATTGTAAACGAATGGACCTGTACTATAGAGTGGGAAAAACTCTTATTTTTATAATTGTTCATTTGTATGCAAATGTTAGCTTGGGATTTGTAGATGATAATGTACATAATGCGTTAAGCGTGTAAATGCTTGGGAAATATACCACGTCTTTCTGAGAGCGATTTAAAAAACTAGCCTGTTCGAAAAACACATGTAGTATTTGTGTACTGAGTAGTGTAACCCATAAATGCATTAAATACAACTCATTGAGCTGATTTGTCGATTTGTCAGTCTTATGTTGGTTCCTCGCTGAACAGACGTCACAAAAAATAGTTTCCTCGACCTGATGATTCTCGTGATGCTTTTCCCGCGCACATGCGCAGATCCAACATAAACGTCAGTCCTTTATAAATATGCATGCGAATATCGTGTTCCTTCCCCGACCAGTATTTTGTTAATATCGAATAATATTTCGTCGAATTTGCGAGAATGCTTCATTTTTGATAGCTTATCATACTTCAGAAATTTTCGTTTGGTTTCAGCTGTGAAAAAATACTGTTGAATACAGGCATACATAGCTTTAAACAGTTTTAATAATATTCCTACTACCTTGTGTTTAAGGCTAACACCTGCTTCTAAAAATTCTCATGACCATCGTTACTTGCATTTATTTCGTTACTATTTGGCAATTCTTGCGTTAAGGCGATAAAGTGTTCGAATATAAATTGGATTATGCAGGTTTTTTTTTTTTTAGATTTGAATGTTGCATGAACATGTTTCAGAATATTTAAACTTTTTAAATCACGTGATTCGTTGGAAAAAAAATATAATACGGAATTAATGTATTAGGAGTAAAACGATTTTTTTTTAATATTTCACCACAATATCAAAAAACAGAATATAAGATCTTTCCTTCTAAAATAGATCTTAGAAATTATTTAATAGTATAGTTACATAGTATATATATATATTTTTTTCAATATCATAGCTCAAAATCTTCAATATAGGCCGAACAAATAAACGTTATTTTGATCAGTACTGACAGTAGGATCGAACAGGTAGAATAGTTCCCGATGTGCATGTCAATGGTGGGGCACACCTGGCTACATGTAATGTCGCGATGAATTGACCGCAGTTCTTTGTCACACTAGTACATAAACTAGTGGGAGGGAGTTACATGTAATTCATAGTCCTTACGGAAAGTTTAATTATAAGCTTAACTATTACATGAATTTTATTGCATCGATGTAAAGAATAAAATGTATTCGTAAAAACGTATGCAAAAATACATTTACTGCTTTGTTTTGTTTTCAGACATACATTTAGGCATTTACTTACAAGAAACATGTATCTGTGGGGATGTTGGTAGGAACTTCAGTTAACCCTTTATATTCACAGTTTACATATTTCCCATTACAGGAGTTACTCCTCTCACAGCTACAGCCACTAGGACAGGCCTCAGTCACAGGTCCGTACAATAAAACACAGAGAAATAACGTCCACACAATCAGAGTCATTCTTATCAATCAAGGATATTCACATCTAGGAAATCTATATCATACAACAAATCTACAAATCAGTCCCACAAAACATATTTTCTCAGTGTTGGCATGTAGTACAGTGAAATTAGGAAGCAGATCAGATTGGGCACATCTTCACACATGCACAAGGAGAAGCCCCTCCCCTTTTCCTTTTAAAGAAGAGGTCATGAACATAAAAAGTCTTTTTTATGAGAGAACATAAGCAATCTGCATACATTTCTTTTGTTGAATATGAAATAAAAATCTGCATATATTCATGACTGGTTTCCTTAACTTTTCATTGAAAATGACCGTTTAAAATATTGTGTTTTATCCTGCTTACCCCTAAAAATTATTCATTGTATCACTTATTTGGCCAAGCTTAAATAATAAAGGATCATTAAAGGGATTTATCTAAATAAATCTGAAGACATCTCTCATCTAATAGATCTTGACCTTTGGTTATGTTTTAGATAAATATACAAATCAATCTCGCAAAGTTTAAGCGAGGCCGACAAGGAATAAAATTAAAGAGTTGCATTCATTCTCTCTCAGACTAAGATGCAGGTTCCACGTTCCTTTCTCTTTCAGACACTACTACAGTGGTTTTTCCTAAGATTTTTAAAATTGGGTAAAATATAAATATCCCAAAAATTGATTGTATTTTCTTTGTCCTTATTAGAGAATTTAAAACTCATATAGAAACGACGCCAATTACCGGTTCCGGGCTTCTATTTTAACCTTTAATCTTAATGAGGTCGATTGATCATTGACTGATCCCTATCATGCATCCGCCAGTGGTGACACAGGACCTGATCACATCCGCATATTCCACTTTAAATTGCCGAGCGCACTGTAAAGAAATAGCTGCTACGTATTTCTTTTAATCAGGTCAGTCGCAGCAGGGGTTAATAACCGACAACTTTCTGTTTACGAAGTCGCACTCTATTGGCCGAGCTACCGAGTAAATTATTACATGATTTCTCCAAAATAAACGAAGATCAAGAATAACTTTTAGTAAAAACATATCACGTTTAAAAGAAAAATGTTTGGGCAATCATTTTATTGGAATAATGTAAACACGCGTACTGTTTATCGTGCAAATTACAGTAATTTTGTGCGAGCCATGGACAGAGATGGATATCAGAACCTGTAGTAAGGGGTAATGAAGCAGTCAAAACGAGACGTATTTTTACAGCTAAAACAAAGGAAGAAGACTTAATAATCATATTTAAATATACTAAAAAGGGAGCAAAAACGCGTCTATTCCACTGGCAGATATAAAGAGAAAAAAAAAATCAGCAACAGTAGGGTATTTTTACATCATTACGTAAGCTCGTTCATTATTTATTCAAATAAGCTCGTTCATTATTTATTCAAATAACGGAAGACTTGGTGTGCCAAGAAAAAAACATACTTAAAACAAGATGTGTTTGTGAAACACTATGCGCCCGGCGTTCTATAAAGCACTTTTTAGAAAAGAGGTAACATCAAGGTCACACGATCATTGTCCTTGGGGTCATTTGAAAGCACTAAATTACTGTAGTATGCATACTAAATATAAAGTTTATATCTCCTATGCTTCAAAAGTTATGGCAAAAATAAAAAAAAAACTATTTTTAGTATATAGGTCAAGTCAAAGTCACAAGGTCATTGACCTTGGTGTTATTTATAACTGCTTAAGTAGTGGAGTATGCATACTAAATATGAAGTCACTATCTCTTACGGTTCAAAAGTTATGGCTATGGTAAAAGTTGACAACAGACAGACAAACCGACAAATAGATCAATAGACAAACAGAAAGACAGGAAAAAACAATATGCGTCCCGAAAAAATTCGGGCGCATAAATATAACAATGAGTGGTTTGATTATAAATTATATGTATAAAATAGAATTAATAAAGATGGCTATAATTGCATTTAAAAATTTCATACTTAATAAGATTCTTTTCTTCGAAGTAACAAAGTATATTGGTACTAAAATAATATTCCAGGCGTTTGTTGACGCTTCTTATAACCTTTGTATGTTAGAATATTAATTGTCCTTTTATATCTCACTATGTGCTTTAAGGCGCAAGGGGAGGGGGGGCTTATTTATCTAAATCTCCGTGCGAAATATGTACATGAAATAATCAATAATTAATGCAAACAGATATTTGAAATACAACCCTTGTTTAATAATTAAATTGTATCTCGACTGCGACCTATTTTGTACTAAATTTCAATTCCACTCTATTTTAATTGAAAGCAGGATATGGCACAAATCAGAACATATCCCAAGTAGATGTAAAAATAAAAGGATATTTTAAGTTCAAAAAAGTTTTTATTGTGACACATAATCAAACAATATTTTAACCATCTCTAACATTATCATGTTAATTCTCTCTTCTGTCAAATTAATGTGTATCTCCTTTCAAGAGCTTTTTGATTTTTCACAAAATCGGACAGAAAATCAAAAGTATTTTTTTTTATGAACGTTTTTAGAAAATCCAAAAACAGTTCAAATCTTATTTGAAAAAATTATAAAACGGTTAGGAAATGATTAAAACCGCAAATAATTATTAAAAAAATATGATTTTATTTGTTCAGATTTACGAAAGAAAAAAGGCACAAAATATAAAATCATAATGTCGCACTTCGTTGATCAATAAATCCTAACTGCGACGGCGATGTTGTCAGTGCGTTAGACTAAATGAGGGAGTATTCAATGAGTACAACATGTTAGAAAGGTGAAAGGTAATATATGATATTTAAATTTGCTGTGTTTTCCCAGTAAGCCAACTGTGAAAATGATTTGAAAACCATTCTCGTGTAAACTCACGCGTAAAGATATACATGGAGAAACGTGCGTTAAAGTGACGTCACAATAAGGATACAGCGACGTTTGGAAAAATGCAACGATATAGGGCAGAGAGAAATTCAAATATTGAGAATATTTTAGTTGCTTTCAGTCATGTAAAATGTAAATATAAGTAATGTTTTTAAGTTTAGTGTGATTTATTGGTGTGTGAATCACACAGACTTGCACGTAGGCATATTTTTCATGAAGCGCTAGCGCGCTTCATGAAATATGCGTACGTGACAAGTGTGTGTGATTCACACACCAATAACTCACTCAAAACTTAAAAACATTCCTTAATTACAACCCATCTGAGCTGTGAACCTCGGATTGAACAGGTATAAGAATTCTGTATTCAGGACAAGTTCACACCTAACAATTATCAATTAGAGAACTTGAGTTAATGAATTAAATTGTACCTCGAACCCGACATCTTTTATACTATAAAACTGACGCGGCTTTCCTTAGGAGTTCAAGAGAGCATAAGTTTATCTGGCAAAACTCTGGCGATCCATCCTTCCAGAATTTTCTTTTAAAAGTGCATTTTTTTTTGCTCTTCTTCAATACGATAATGTAAATGAACATTTGATTCTGAAATGATGGGGAGGGAGTTGTGAAGTCAAATATTTTGACTCCGGACCGTGGAAAGATAAAAAAAAATATATTAAAAGTTTTTATCTGTATTAATCGTATTCTATTGAAATTAAAATGTTTCGTCTTCTAGATTAATCTTAAACAATGTGCGCGTGAAAAACATTTAGGTGGTTTGAGTATCAATTTCAGAAAAACCCTGTGGTTTCACAGACGTCTACAACGATCATCAGTTGCTCATTAACGTTAACGTTTACCTAACGGTAATTATTGTAGTACAAACAGAAAGAAATAGGCCTAAATCATACGTCAAAGTCGGCATATAATGCCACTGTTACCTTGTCTATCTGGCTACGAAAGTTTTTACGAAGCAATTTTATGCACCTGGATCGATAGATTTGAGGTGCATAGTTTTTCTGCTGTCTGTTTGTCTGCAAAAATTTTACCTTCGCCATTACTTTTGAACCATGTCAGATAGAGATCTAATATTTAGTATGCATACTTCACTAATAAAGCTCTTCTAGATGACACCAGGGTTAATGACCTTTTGACCTTGACTGTCACTATATACTAAAAATAGTTTTTTTTCTGTAAACTTTATCTTCGCCGTAACTTTTGAACCATAAAAGACAGGGACTGTATGTTTGGTATGCATACTTCTCTAATTAAGCCCTGTAGCAACCTCTAATGATTAAACGCCGTTTAATGATACAAATAGCATTAAGCGTTGCAATTGCACGCTTAATGCCATAAATCATTGCATTTATAGCTGACATTATCGACCGCTATTGCTAAATCGCCGCTTAATGACAGAATTATATCATTAAGCGTCACAAATGCAGTGCAACACCGACGCTTAATGAAAAAAGCAAATATCGACATATTCGAAGCTTAATGACACACACAAGTGTATCATGTAAGCGTTGCAGTTGCAACCCTTAATGATATAAAATTTAGAAATCGCTTGTTATATCTAAGAGAAACACACATCCACCTTTCCTGAACAATGAGATATCACTTGTCAAAATATTTATATATGCCCTTGTGCTATATAAATGATAAGTATTGAAGTTTACTGTGTTTTCTATCTAGTCAAGGGAACGTCTTTAAGTCCCGTATGTTTAAGAGACAGACAGTCAGATAGCTGGAAGAAAGAGATACAAACAAAGGGATGAATAAAATGAAATTCAAATCCTTTACAATAACCATTTTTTTTTTTACTGAAAATACAAAAGCAAACAAGCAATCAAATTCCTTTTAATTGATACAATGATTTTAATAGTCAACCTGAAATATAGATATATATATTATATTTGAATATTTTCATCGAAACTTTGTATTTTAGATTTGATACAGCTTAACACATATCACTGTTAACGTTTCAGATATACGTATCGAGATTTTCACTATTGTATTTTAAATCTGCTCCGTTTCTCCAAATTCCGAAAAAGAGAGACATCAATATTGACAACTTACGTGAAAGGATATATAACAAAGAATACAAGTACATGTAATACGTAGAATAATATATATTGTGTTGAGGTTTATTTATGCTTTATTTGTGAGCAGTGTAACTTGAATACATCACAATTGCATAATTATTTTAGAATCAATTTTGAATTCTAGTATATATCAAATTACAGTATACATATTGACTGAGGCTGAGGTTGAAGAGGCTGTTTTCTTTTTAATTTTAAATGACGCATATTTCATTTGTAGTATATTTTTTTTTCTTTCGATATATAAGACTAACTTTACATCTGACTAATATTAAAATGAAATAGATTTAAATGAATAGTTTCTTTTTCGGTACAAGAGAGACCTTCTCTATTAATACTAGTATTCATTAGAAGTATTTCGTTCACTGTGAATGGGTATTGAAAGGTCGCATGAAAGGTCCGACTATGCTTTACTTGCATTGGTTAATACTTTAATGAGCTACAAAATATTCTCGTCTCATGCAACTACGGCCAGAATTGGAGAGGATCGAACATCTTTAACCGTGGTTTGCGGCGTTCCAAAGTTTTCACTATAGCAAATCAAAGTTTTAAAGTCTTTACTTTGCTTCTCTAGTTTAAAATTATATTAAACTATAGTAAACTATATAGTTTTTTATAGTATTATTTTGTTAGGGACATGTCCGCTATTTTACGTCAGCCGTGAGTGAAAAACACTGTCTGAATTTCAGACATAAGCAAAACCAGATAACAGACGAGTATAAATTGTACATGTATACCGAAATAGATCATTTTTACTGACAATTGCAGTGGAGACAGACTGAAATCTTTCTAGTAAGGAATAGAATTAACCACCTTTGAATAATATAAGAAATTATCGTTTCTAATTATTCTAAACTTAAAGTACGACGCTTAGATATGCTTAGACTTTTTGTATGTAAGGCATGGTATTCTTGGCGCTACACAATTAGATGTTAAATCGGTTCCACTTGGTCCCTAGCTCATCTGATTCTATACATATAAAGTAGCACAAATGCAAGAAAGAAAGAAACACAGAAGTTTTTCTATGTGCTGTCTAGTTGGCAAAAATAAGCACGAGTTAGAGTTTTTACTTTAAGACCCTGGGTAGCACATGTAAATTAGTTGATAAAAAGAAACGTAGGTTGCATATAAAGCAAGTCTGTGGCAACATTTTCCAAGTAAAGGGGAATAAAAAATCCCTAATCTTCCCAAAAACATTTTTGAAAAAAAATTAAGGATTCTTCTCTGGTTTCTGACTAGATGGAATATTCAAAGTATATTTGTTGATATGTCTTATGTATTTAGATGTAAGAGGTTTAAAAGACCATATTTTTCTTTCCTCATCACAATTATACAACTTGAAATAGAAATAGTAAACTGCGTTTGAAAATTAGCAGGGACTATATTTTTGGCGGAATGGTGGCGTATGAAAATATCTTTTTCCTGCCTGTAAAAATTATTATAGAACATTGAATTTAGTTATAACTTTTACGCAATCAAAGACAAGACAAAATTTTCACATGTAAATTAAATTGATAATAAGGGACTAAAGTTTCAATATTAATCAAGTAAATAAGGTTTTTCAAACATATTAGAACTATGTTTACTTTTAAATGTTTCAAATCTATGTACAGATTTGAGCCAAAAATCCGTACAAAGTGTTATTTCTCTCTAAGTAAACGATCAAAACTATTAGTGTTTGTATCATTGTGTACCTTTATGTGACATTTTTACTATATGTCAAAATTGGAAAAATTTAAATATAGGAAGCATATAAAAATAACTAATAAATCCTAAAAAAAGAAATCAGAGAAATAGAGGAAATTCAGATTAGCAAATATCCATTTTATTTAAATTATCCATGTCAATTTGGTAATATCATCTTATAGGCCCTGTATGGTAGAATCTTTTTTATGCAAAAATTAAAAAAAAAATAATCTTTTAAACTACAAGTAGGGATCGAACTTTTGAACACAGTAATTTTTAGCGCTACAGGTCAGAGACCAGAAGAGCTTTTGCCATAGTAATGCGTCCGTCGTCCGTCCGTCTGTCTGTCCACAATTTTTTTAAACGCTACTCCTCCTACAGTTTTGGACTGATTTTAATATAACTCGGCACACAAGAAGACTACACTAAGGTACATAAAACATTGCATCGTTTTTTTTATTTCTTTGCACGGTGTTGCCACGGTTACTAAAAATAGTAATTTCTGTGAAATTTCTTTAAAATGCTACTCCTCCTACAGTTTTGATCTGATTTCAATATAACTTGGCACACAAGTAGACTACACTAAAATACATAAAATAAATCATCGGTTTTTCATTTCAATACCATGTTGCCATGGTGACTAAAAATAGAATTTTCTGTGAAATTCCTTTAAAACACTACTTGTCCTACAATTTTTGTCTGATTTCAATATAACTTGGCACACAAGTAGACTACACTAAGAAACATAAAATAGTGCATTGGTTTTTGATTTTGATGAACAAGGTTGCCATTATTAGTAAAAATAGAAATGTATGTGAAATTCCTTTAAAACGCTACTTTTTCTACAGTTTTGGTCTGATAGCAATGGTTTCTTTTTTCATCCTTTGTTATAAGTACAAATCAGTAGAGCTACAATCTTGATGTTAAGATCAGACGACACGTTCCTCAAAAATATACAATGTTTCTTAAGAGATTGTCATTGAAGTATAGGTACTTAAACAAGATTCCTCGCAAAAAATAATGGTACCTTACCAGTCATTTGGACCAGATACCAAAGGTTCATATTCCTTATATATAACCCTTATGGGTAATCTTCTGAACGACCTATCTCACCAATTTTGGTGTACCTTTATTTCAAAACATTTTTAAAACAATATAGAAATCATAAGAGAATGCCAAATATGAATATTTTTTTTTATCATATTCCAAGAGATACAAAACATATTATTAAGGAACGTGTCGTCTGACCTTAATGTCCAGGAAAAGGTAATGAACTTAACCTGACTTTGCCTCTACTATTAAACGGTCAAATTTAATCTCACTGATACCATTACTGAGTGATACTGTACTCTTGATTCTGTGAAAATTTCATTGATTTTTGAATACAGGAAATGTGAGAAGAATCCTACCTTAACCAACGTAAAATATTTACTAATGTAAATAACCCCCACCCCATCCCATCCCGACGCTTACAAACATACTTTGTCGCATTACTTCTCCTTAAATTGAAAACTTCCATTAAACTACAGCGTAGTTTGATCGGCTATTTTTTTATTTTGATGAGAAAGTCGGTGATGTTACATTGGACGACAAACTGAAATTTAGAGGATTTTTTTTCAAGGCTAGTGTAAAAAAAAGAAAACATCCTTAAAAAATACTACAGTAAATTATAGTTCACTTTAGTTAACAATAGTACCAAAGTAAACATTTAGAAACTTAAATTTACTATTAATAGTGAAAACTTTGGAACTTTTAAGTACTACAGTGAAAACTTTGGAACTTAATTAACAAGAGGTCCATGGGTCACAACTCTCACCTGAGCACTGTGACTAGGAAAAAGTAGTAATTGGTTTATTATTCAGAAGTTTAAATCCCAGAATAGTCCCATGATCAATCATGCATTTGTTATTTTTGAGAAGATTTTTAAAAGAATTTTCCTATATATTTCTATGTAAAACTTTGGTCAACCAATTTGGCCCCGCCCTACCCCCGTGGGTCATGATTTGAATAAACTTGAATGTACACTACCTGATGTTGCTTCAATATAATATGATGAATTATGGCTTTCTTGAGAAGAATATTTTTAAGGAATGTTCCTATATATTTCTATGTAAAACTTTGTTTGTCCATTTTGGCCCCGCCCTACCCAAGGAGGGCATGATTTGGAAACTTGAACCTACACTACCTGAGGATGCTTCCATGTATATATGAGGCATTATAACTTGTCATTCTTGAGGAAAAATGTAAAGAATTTTCCTATATGTTTGTATGTTAAACTTTGGTCGGCCATTTTGGCCCTGCCCTACCCCCCGGGGGTCATGATTTGAATAAACTTGAATCTACACTACCTGAGGATGCTTCCATATAAATATGATGAATTATGGCTTTGTCCTTCTTGAGAAGAAGACACTGAGGAATTTTCCAATATATTTCTATGTAAAATTTTGATCGGCCCTTTTGAAATCAGACAAAAAATGATAGATAAGTAGCATTTTATTATGTCATTTCTATTTTTAGTAACTAAGGCAACACCGTTCACAGAAATCAAAAACCGATACAGAAATTAAGTATCTTAGTGTAGTCTACTTGTATGCCAAGTTACATTGAAATCAGACCAAAACTGCAGGAGGAGTAGCATTTTGAAAAAAAAATTACAGACAGACGGACAGACAGGCAAATATACTACAAAATGAAGTATGCGTCATTTAGAATTATCATCAACTTTATTGGACATGTTTTTTTTTATTATTTGATAATTATATACATGTACTAGTTTACAAAATTGATTCTGAAATAATCATGCCACAGTCATGTATTCAAGTAGAACTGATAACAAATAAAGGATAAATGAACCTTATTCTCAAAATAATATATTACTACTATTCAATGAATTGCATTCATTTGTATTCCTTGTGTTTTATATACTTACACATAAATTGTCAATATTGATGTCTCTCTTTTTCAAAATTTGGAGAAACGAAGATGATTAAAAAAAATTACATGTATAGTGAAAATTATAAATTTATTTCTCGATACGTATATCTGAAACGTTAACAGTGACATGTGTTAAGCTGTGTCGAATCTAAAATACAAAGTTTGGAATATCTAAATATATTCTATATATATTTCAGGTTGACTATTAAAAGCATTGTATCAAATTAAAAGGAATTTAATTGCTTGTTTGCTTCTGTATTTCAGTAAAAAAATGATTCTTTTGAAAGGAATTGATTGATTGTATACTGTTTAACGTCCCTCTCCAGAATATTTCACTGATATGGAGACGTCACCATTTCCGGTGAAGGGCTGCAAATCTAGGCCTATGCTCGGCACCTAGGGCCCTTGAGCAGGAAGGGATCTTTATCGTGCCACACCTGCTGTGACACGGGGCCTCGGTTTATACGGTCTCATCCGAAGGACCTCCATTTAGTCGCCTTTTACGACAAGCACGGGGGTACTGAGGACCTATTCTAAACCGGATCCCAGCGGGACAAAAGGAGTTGAATATATTTGAATAATTCCTTTGTATCTCTTTCTTCTAACTATCTGACTGTCTGTCTCTTAAATATCCATGGTCTTAAAGACGTTCCCTTGACTAGATAGAAAACACAGTAAAACTTCAATAATTACTATTTATATAGCAGAAGGAAATATATTATTTTGACAAGTTATATCTCATTGTTCAGGAAAGAAGGATGTGTGTTTTTCTTAGATATTACAAGCTATTTCTAAATTTTATATCATTAAGGGTTGCAACTGCAACTGCACTTGTGTGTATCATTAAGCGTCCAATATGTCGATATTTGCTTGTTTCATTAAGCGTCGCTGTTGCACTGCATTTGTGACGGTTAATGATTTAATTCTGTCATTAAGCGGCGATTAAGCATTAGCGGCTGATAATGTCAGCTATTAATGCAATGATTTATGGCATTAAGCGTTGCAATTGCAACGCTTAATGCTATTTGTATCATTAAGCGGCATTTTATCATTAGAGGTTGCTACAAAGCCCTTTTTGAAGACAGTAAAGTAATTATAAATGACCTTGTGACCTTGACTGTGACCTACATGTATATGCTAAAAGTAGATTTTTGTTAGCAAACTTTAACCTTTGCAGTAACGTTTGATTCATGAAAGACTTCATAGAGACTTCATATTTGGTTTGCATATTCAACTATTTAGGTATTTTTCAATGATATCAAAGTCATTAACCTTGTGATATTGATTGTAACCCTTCTGCTAAAAATACATTTTTTGAACCTTCACAATTACTTTTGAACCACGAAAGATAAAGACTTTATAATTGGTATGCTTACTCCACTAATGAAGTTCTTAAAAATGACACCAAGGTTAATGACCTTGTGACCTTGATTGTGACCTATGTGCTAAAAATTTTTTTCTTCTATTTTTTTTTCTGTCGCCTTGTGCATACTGTTTCACAAACACATCTTGCTAAAATATAATATGACTTTTAAATTGCCTTTCGATATTTGTTATACTGTTTCACAAACACATCTTGTTAAAATGTGACTTAAAAATTGCCTTTTGATGTTTGTTATTCTAATTGATGGTGATGATATAGAAACTACAGCAAGGACCGGTGCTGAATGAGATATTTGTTTTGTTTTAATTGACTAAAGTACATTTACACTATTAAGGCAAAGTTTTCACTATCAATCCAAATCAGTTGTGTTTACGCCTTAAATGCGAGTAAGTGTACCAATGTTTCAATTTGTGAAATCTTGGATCCACACCATGGCTTATCTACTCGATGTCATGTTTATAGTGTAGAACCCACTTTAGATGCACATATACGCGCTGAACAACGTTTACGCAATAGCACATATGACTATATTGTACAGATGCACCACGTACCCTGAAGCTCTTCTCTATTTGACTTTCACAATTCCTATGCAGATTATTTTTTGTTTAAGATGACCTGTTTGTTTGATGAAAAGACAGATCGGTTATTCTTTCGGCAGTTAATTAAATGATCAACGGCAGCATGCTCTGAAATCTCGCAGAGAGAAATGACAAAAAAGCATTAGTGTTGTTTTAAAAAAAGGAGACGAAAGTGTACGTCCTACTTTACAGCTGCTGAGCTGTAGCTCCCTGGTCTGCATGACGGCGGAACAAATTAAAACGTTACAGGGCCGCCTATATATCAAAACTGCATATTTAATGCACAGAAATTGCGCTGCTTCTCTGTTTATTTCCCAATATAATTAAACGCATTCAAATTCACAATTTTCATTCAGATAATTAAAAAAAGTTACGAAAACAAGTCTTTTTGACAATTCACAAACTAATTTTCTCCATTATTTTCTAAGAATACTTATATATTGGAAAGAAGATATCTAATTTCGTACATGTACCTGCTTGGTAGATGAATCCGATCTGCATCGTTGCTAGTTGTGCTGCTCTAAAAGTTTTCGTTTATCAAACGACAAGAAAACATATTGACGCAAGCGTCAAAAATCGGCCGCAAACCAAATTGTTCCTTTCTTGAAATTAAGTACTAAATAATTAACGTAGAAACTGAAATTTGCGTGACCTGTTATTACAATTTCTTTTATTTATCTGTTAAAATATTCTCGTGACATGAAACACTTCCATGCGACATTGCTAAATTTCTTTATGCATAATACATGTACAATATTCCATGTATAAGCAAACTGTCGATAATCATCTGCGTCTCCAATCTGATTAAAATCAGCTGTTCTGATACGCTACCGCTTACGAACGTAAGCGGTAGCGTATCAGAACAGCTGATTTTAATCAGATTGCTGCGTCTCTACACTCAGTTTGGTACAAAAGAACTCTGACGGAAGGTTTGATTTCTTTTAACTTTGATAAAAACAAAACAAATATTGGTGGGTCCTCGCCCCGCTCTCTCTGAGAGGATGTTACCCCCTCCCCCCCTCCAAGTCCCTCTAGATTCACCACTACTCTTCTTCTTTTTCTGTCTCTTTGTTTTGGTATTGAAATGTGGCGGGAAAATGCTTGGTACATTGTAAACCACGCTTTATCCTAGTCTCCTGGACCAAAATCTCGTAAGATTCTGTGCTTTTAAGAAATAGATATTTCATCATATTTTTGAAACTTTTCCATGAAAAATGTATAAATGCACACATCATTTTACAATAAATACAACAAATTTTGTTTTATAAAAAGAGAAAATAAAATTGTTGATATACAACGAGGTCTTTGTTTTAGACTATGCCTAACACTCGTGCTAATTTTCTCTGAACTTCAGTAATGTCAATCAGGATTGGATGAATCATCCATTATTTATAAAATTTTAATTTTGCTTTTAGACAATCTGTCTTCAATATTTTATAACATAGATGTTAAATTTAATATTTTTATTTAAATTTTTTTAAACTCCTGCCGCAGAAATGCACGACGACTTCAAACTTTCATATCAAATAACCGACCACCTCCTGGCGGCCGGTAAAAATTATTGCGGAAAAAGCAAGAGGTTTTAGAAGAGATTGAACATGATGGATAGTATGACGACGGAGGGAAATATGACGTTTTATGGTGCTGTCAAGTGACTGTGTTCTACCAGGGGAATAGCTAAACTGCATAGACTCGTCATATTAAAACAAAAGTTTTATCTACTACTTCTTTTACAACTTTGAAAAGGAATAAAATACAAACACTATTCAACTTGATATTAGTATAAAAATTAGACATGAAGAATATCATTTTCATTTTTCCTTTTTTATGTAATAATGAGACTTATTTGCTATCTTTGAATTGTAAACTAATTAAAGGATTTTTAAGCATAAAATGATATTATTATATAATATGAATATAAATAAATCAGGGATGGGGTCAATTACATAGGAAAGTAATTAATTAAATTACAATTACTTTCCCAAAACCTTCAATTAAATTTCCATTACCATTTCATGGATTTTGAAATGTAATTAATTAAATTACAATTACATTGCAAATGTTATTAATTAAATTACAAATTACATTTAAGAATACACGTATAAAAGTACATAGTCATTTATATCTCTTTACATTTATAACAGATTATTTTACAACATTTTTTACAATAATATTATTAAAAGCTTCATACATTTTTCAAATACTGTGTCCCCTAACCTAATATATCTTCGATTAATTTGAAGATTTTCCTGCCATGCTGAAGATTCTTTCCACTGGGGTATTTGTGAGAAAAATTCAGACATGTACATACTGACTTGTAGAAAGTTTACAGATGGTTTTACCTTAATTCATGTGTTTAAATTTTGGAATAATTTTTAAGCTTTCCCATAAACAAGTGATGAATTTATGCTAAATGTACTTTTAAAGCTTTGCCTTTATATTTCCTTATTTCAGCATTATAGGTTTACCTCAAAATGTGGGTATTTGACTTATTCTGTACCAAACTAAAATTTAAAGTCAAAGAGTATGTATTAAAACACCAACAGACAAAGTCAAAGGTGTGAAAAATGTTTATTTAGGAATAAGTATACGACCATGATGACCCCATTAGACACTAATTATTACCTGTTAATAACTTCCAACACAAGCTGAAGATATGGCCAACAAAAGGATTAGAAGCCATTGGACTTCTTATTTTCATATGGATTAATTAATTAAAAAATCAAAATATGAATTTTATTTGTAAACTTTACAAAAATTAATTTGATTTAAAAGTTTTTTTTTAAATGAAAAGGGGCATTGTATTTAAACAACAATTAACATAAAAAGGAAAGTTCTTCTCAAGAAATTTTACTAGTACAATGTAAAATTTTTGGTCCAAAATATAAGTTATTAACCTTTCATAAATAATGTTTATGAAATTGAGGGAGAGGAGACTATTTTTTCATTTAATTAAAATCAGTGTAATTGAATGTAATTGAAAAGTAATTGTGAATAACATGCCTTTTTGGAAAGTAATTAATTAAATTACCATTACTTGTAATTGAAAATTTGGTCAATTACACATTACTTTCAATTACATCGAAATTTGTAATTAATTACAGTCAATTACCATTACACATTACCATTACCCCATCTCTGAAATAAATCACCACAATTGTCACAATATTGTAAATAGTTAAAGTTAATGTGTCTGTCACGAGACAGTGTACTATATACCTACCAACCGAAATAGCTAAATTGTAATAAAACATAACAGTTTTATTAACTGCTTCTTTTACAACTTTGTTAACCTCGATTTGTTTAGAAAAAGGGGATAAAAAGCACAAAATACCATTCAGCTTTTATTAGTTTAAACAGGACACATGACTACCGTTTTTTCCTGCTTTTACTCCATAACTACATAACTAAGACTGGCGAAAATTAGAATAATTTTCTTGTATGAACAATGCGGACTTCAAAGGAAAACGCGCTTGGAAATTACATGTAACAGATCTTTTAAATTAATTATTTTCTACAGTACAAAAAATAGACAATTTTACACACCATGGCGTGTTGGAATGTTTTTTTTTCCTTTTAAAATTCATCAGTAATTTAGAGAATACATGAGATTTCATTTTGGGTTGGATCTCTGTCTTTTTAATTTTATTAAAGCACAGGCACCTTGAGTATTTTATTTATTGAGCTAGAATATCAAAGATAATATATTCTATTGCATTACAAGTCAAATATGATAAGATTACTTAATGCAGAATAGCAAAAGTACAACATGTACAAGTCAGAATAGATATTTCCGACTGGATAAACTCACAATCCTAGATGCTGTCTAAACCAAGTCCCTACTTCCCTTGTTGAATAGTACTTAGCAGGATTAACCCCGTGGACGAAACACTTAAAATAACAAAGGCATCTTCCTTTCAGGGTGTATATATTGACAATGTAGTACTTTGGAAAAAGAAATTAAGTATTTTTCAAGTTCATATAAGTTATCTATTTGTTTAAATAGTTTTGAGTCTACAAAATATATAAATTAAAATTCAATCAGTTCATGCTTATGCGTATATGAAAAAGACATAATCCAAGTATGGAAAAATTACATAACAAACGATCAGTTCATTACCAACTGAAAAGTTTTATCTACACCATGCAATCAGGTCATTGTGTACTGTACATATTGTAGCTGGAAAACCACAAAAATAACCAGCCCAGTGTCTGCTCAGTATTCAAAATTACGGCATACAAGCAGTCATTGTTGGTTTACAGAGAAGAGCATGGTCGAAAAAGTACGAATTAATCCTATTTTAAGCACAATGACAATTTCAAGGAAAACCCGGCTGGCGCTTCTTCTTTCCAAGTAAATGTAATATTGTGAAAGCTTATAAAACTGTAGGATTTTGTTAAATAAATTGTGTATAAGGTTAAGATTTGCATAACATCTTATGTCATCAACATGTTTCAAGAATTTATGAAAAGGACAAACGATTAAACAACCAAGAATAACAACCCTTTGAACACAAGAAAAAATAACTTTATTTATCAAATGCTTTAAAAAAAGCAAACTAAAAAAAAAATCGCCTTTCCTCTAAGGGATGTTTGTGGGAGAAAAGACAAATTTGCTGAACTGCGTGGCCACAATTGTATTTTTTTTAGATTTTGATTGGTCAATCTCTGCTTGTTCTTAAAAAAGATACAATATGACCATTATAAAACATCACTATACACAATTTGAAAAACTGAAGGACGATCCTTATTGATAATAATTTTAACAAAATTACATAAAATAAAATTTGTGATATATAAAAATATAACTACAACTGTAATATTTAAATGAAGACAGTGACGTAGCATCGTTTTTGAAAGTGGGAGGGGGAGCCTTTAAAGTAATGCTGGGAAAAAAGTGTAGGAACCCTTCCCCTTTTTGCTACGTGCCTCGAGATTTGTAAAGTAATTACCACCTTTGTATGCATCATTTAGAATGAATATTGCTGCGAAGCCCGTTATTCATAATTTATCTAATATTTCGAACATTCGTTGATGTCCCTGACACACCCAACTAACTAGACATTGAATACTTCTTCACTGAATGACAAGATTTTTTTGGAATATCTGATAAATGATTAATGTTTTAAAGATTTTTAGGTAAAACCTAAAACTTTTTTTTCATTATTATTCTAGATAATTTTTAAATTTATAACTATTCGAAATATTGATTTCATATTCTAAATGCAATGTTAAATGTTTGTATTTTACATTTAAGGTGACGACATGCAGACAAAGGTAAAGTTTTTAGGTCCTGTGTCGCGTGACGCTGTACTACCAGCCAAGTAGACAAATTGTATAGAATAATCGATTATAATAAAACATAATAATTTTATTTACTGCTTCTTTTACTGCTTTGTTGACCGTGATTTTTGTAATACATTACTTTTAAAAAAAGGATTAAAACATATACACTATTCAGCTTGTATTAGTTTAAAAGTAACACATGGCTTCCGTTTTTCCTGTTTTTACTCCATAACTTAGGCTGCCGAAAAAGAGAATTGTATGAAAAATGGAGACTTATTTAAATTTTTCAGCATATTTCAAGAAAAACGCGCTCGGAAAAAGACAAAGGATCTTTCAAATTTTCATTTTTTAAAAATACAAAAAATGAGGAAATTTTACACCCCATTTAATGTGTCTGAATGTTTTCCCTCATTAGAATTCATCATTGATTCAGAGAATGCATGTTTCTTTTTTTTTTTTTTTTGGGGGGGGGGAGGGGGGAGGGTTGAATCTCCAATTTGTTTTTTATAGTTTTTTTCTAATTCGCAGATGCTTTAAGTATTTTATTTATTGAGCTAGAATATCAAATACAATACGTTTTATTGAGTAAAAATGTCAAATATGATACTAATGCCCAGTGCAGAATTTCAGAGGTAAGTGTATAATATTTTCGACTGGAAATACTAGCAATCCGTTTCTAGATGCTGTCTACACCAAGCCCTAACTTCCCTTTTCGAGGAATAACAGGATTTGCCCTAGGGACGGAAAGCTTAAAGAATAGTTGAATCTTTATTTCAGGGTATATATTGACAGTTTAGCATACTAGAAGCAGAAATCAAATATTTCAAATTTACATATCTATTTATTCGATAAGCTTTAAATCTGATAAAAAAAAATCAATAAATATTCAATTAGTGCATTGCCCTTTCCTTATATAATGAAATTACATAACAATCAGTTCTTTGCTTATATAAGTATAGAGAAATTACATAACAAAGGATCAGTTCATAACCAACTTTAAAAGTTTTATCTACACCATGCAAGCAGTTTATTGTGTATTGTAGCAGGGATGCCACGAAAAAAAACTCTGTGTCTTCTCATTGTTCAGAAGCACAGCATGTATACAATCAAGTCAGTGTTTGTTTACAGAGAAGAACATGGTAGAAGGAGTACGAATTAATCCTATTTATAGCACGATGATCATTTCAAAGAAACCCCGGTTGATGCTTCTTCTTTCCAAGTAAATATACAGTAATACAATGTTAAACCATTAAGCGTAAAATTAAGCTTTGTGAGGGCTTATGAACACTTTATAGCACTCTGTGAAATAAATTTTGTAAAAGATTTGCAAATATCTTATATCATAACGCTATGCTACAAACAATATAAGAAAATGTTGCATAATGATTGAACAAGAAAATCAACCAGACTTTTGCCCAGTAATGACAAGGAAAAAAATACTCATCAAATCTTTGATAAAAAAGAAACCAAACTTCCTCTAAGGTTGTATGAAGAAGGATACGGAGATAATGAACATTATTCAATATCAAAGTCCATGTGGGAAAATAGGCAGAGGACTAACTGCATGACCGGAATTTTAATTGTAGACCTTGAATTGTCAACATCTGCTTCTCTTAAAAAATGAAACAAAATGGCCTTTACAATACACCACTATACAATATTTCAAACTTTAACATACAAGAAGGACGCTGTTGTTTATAATGAAAAGAAACTGAGTAAAATTAAATATATCGATGAACAAAAAAAAATTAACATAAACTTATACAAAATTCTATTCGAGATTTGCAAAGTAATTCCCTCATTTTTATGCATTATGTATACTTTTTTGGAATTGTTCCCTGAAATCCCCTTTATGTATCTTACAGATAGCCCCTTTATTATCTGTAAATAATTTAATTTTAGTTGTAACACATCATTTGATTGGTTTTATCCATTTTGTATAACATAACTTGCCTACGTCAAATTGAGATACGTCAAAACGTGTTATATTGCTTGACGTTAACTTTTAAAATATGCGGTATTTGAAGCCTTTTTTTCGAAGGAAAAATGGAAAAAATAAATTATAAGGAATAAAGCTTATTTCAACAAGCGTAAACTGCCCCAAATAATGAAATAAGCTTCATACCATTAATAATACCACGTTTTAACCTTCTGTCATGATGATTGAAGATAGTAGGAACAGAAACATGAAAGAATAACATGATATTTTTGTCTCTGTGAAGAATTTTTATATACGTTTGAATGCCTTTGTGAAAAATTTGATATATTGAATCTAAACCATGATAACACTAAATATTTTTTTCTCTGCTTTACAAACTATAGAGAATAGAGTAAAAAATGAAAAAAAAAAGGTTTGTTTGAGTTAAATAAATGTACTTATAAAGTCAGAAGCATGATGATTTTAAATTTTACTTTTAAAAATAATGCTGATGTTATTTTTTTCAAAACGAGTTACCCTTCTTTGCTTGGAACCTCTCAAATGAAAATGAAAATTTGTTTAAATTGTTTTTTAGCATTTGCAACTAGACAAAAATGTTTAGTTTATATTATGTGTTTATTGTAATGCTTGTGTAATCTAGCAAAAAGTGTTTGTTAAAAGTGTTTTGAAAAGTGGGCAAAATTGTTAAAATGATGATAAACGCTTGACCCAAAAAGTAAATAACACGTTAAATATATGTAAATGTTATTTATCTCCTCCTCCTCACATATCCCCCACTGGTGTCTGTGCACCGCATGTTGTGCATTTGTTAGTCTTTATAAAAAGGCCTAGGAAAGGCCAATTTTTGATTTCTCGACTCCAGAATTTGCTTAGCTCTGTGATTATGAATATGGCAAATCAAAGGCTTTTTAAACCCGCACGTTTTACGGAAGAAAATGCAGATAAAACAATCTGTTTTTTTCCTTTAACTTCAATATGCCAATAAAGGAATTGATGTGGTTAATATAAATAAAATTTGTAATCACAGAACGGTCCAGTTCTTGTATTCCACCATATTTCAAGTTTAAAACGACATGGACACGCTTTTACAGGTAAAGTAATTAAAGTTAAAAATGAGGACCTAAGATCACTTAGTTAAAGAGGTCCTAAATATACGGATTCCCTATCCTTCAACTGACGTCGGAATTTTGAAATAACCCTCTTTGAAATTAATAAAAAAAGAATCAATTTTACACTTCTGCAGTCTCCCTGAGAGCAAGAACGATAGGGACAGTACATATTAGTTAATGCCAGCACTTTTCAACAGGGATAGTAAACGGGTCAGTAATTGTCTAAGTTTTTAATCACTGACTACGATTGTCAGCATTTTTCTAAGTTTATCAGCACCGGCAGGAAAAAGATCAGTAATTGTCTAAGTTTTGCAGTAAAGACAGCGTATTGTCAATGATTTCTAAGTTTGTCGGTAAAAATGGGGATGTCAGTACAATTTGGACTTGGTGGTAATGCATGCAAAACTAAACATACAACAGACAAAAAAAAAACATTCGACTAGTATTTCATTAATCAAGAAACGCAGTGCTTTTTTAAAAAGTATTTTAATAATTATATGATTGTTAACCAACTGTCTGTTGATATCAAAGAAAATTTATATGAAAAGTAAAGATAACTCACAGTGATCATTGGAGATTCTCAAAACATACAAAACAAATATCTGAAGAGGCCATATAAAACTAAGCCCCGGAGAATCTCAAAACATACAAAACAAATATCTGAAAAGGCCATAAAAAAAACCAAGCCCTGGAGATTCTCAAAACATACAAAACAAATATCTGAAGAGGCCATAGAAAACTAAGCCCTGGAGAATCTCAAAACATACAAAACAAATATATGAAGGGGCCATAGAAAACTAAGCCCTGGAGAATCTCAAAACATACAAAACAAATATCTGAAGAGGCCATAGAAAACTAAGCCCTGGAGAATCTCAAAACATACAAAACAAATATCTGAAGAGGCCATAGAAAACTAGGCCCTGGAGAATCTCAAAACATACAAAACAAATATATGAAGAGGTCATAGAAAACTAAGCCCTGGAGATTCTCAAAACATACAAAACAGATTTCTGAAAAGGCCATAGAAAACTGGGCCCTGGAGATTCTCAAAACATACAAAACAGATATCTGAAAAGGCCATAGAAAACTAAGCCCTGGAGAATTTCAAAACATACAAAACAAATATCTGAAGAGGCCATAGAAAACTAAGCCCTGGAGATTCTGGAGATGGGATCAGCTGCCAGCTGAGAAGAGGAAACACCCCCTGTTATATATATATCCAAAGTATATGGAGGGAAGGCTTACTAGCATAGTCACATTTAAGAACCTTTGATTTTATTTACTTATTATTATCATTCCATATAAAAAAAATTATCTCGCATATCCACACAATCTTTAGAAACGTGTATCTATGCAGGAAAATGCCACTATATTACATGATATTGTCAATTCTTCCTCCTGTGCTCAAGAGTGAATATAATTTTCCACGCTGTTTCTCATTGAAATGCAATGACCATAAAAAAGAATTAAATTAATCAGATAAATGTAGAATTTAAAAGGAAAGGAAATTATCTTTGAAATTCCCTTGTCATTGTAACAAATTGACTTTTTTTTTGATTTATCAAAAAACTTTTTTTCAGAGGAATCCACTCATTTTGCTCACTAGAGATTCATAAAGTTGTTATTATTTAGACAAAATTCGTTCGGATGAATCATGTTCTAAAATCATATAAAATGGCTTTTTTAAGAATTATTTTTGAGAATGTTATATATTGACTTTACTACGGAAGCGTACTGCTGCCACTTGAAAAAAAAATATTGTAAGTCGTACGTACGACATAGTAATCGTATATATATCGTACGTACGAGATACTAAGTCGTACGAACGAGATACTATGTCGTACGTACGACATACTAAGTCGTACGTACGACATAATAAGTCGTAATTACGACATAATAAGTCGTACATACGACATAATAAGTCGTACGTACGACATAATATTAAGTCGTACGAACGACATAATAAGTCGTACGTACGAGATAATAAGTCGTACATACGACATAATAAGTCGTATGTACGACATAATAAGTCGTACGTACGAGATACTATGTCGTACGTACGACATAATAAGTCGTACGTACGAGATACTAAGTCGTACGAGCGAGATAGTATGTCGTACGTACGACATAATAAGTCGTAATTACGACATAATAAGTCGTACGAACGAGATAATAAGTCGTACGTACGACATAATAAGTCGTACGAACGAGATACTATGTCGTTCGTACGACATAATAAGTCGTACAAACGAGATTCGTACGTACGACATAATAAGTCGTACAAACGAGATACTAAGTCGTACGTACGACATAATAAGTCGTACGAACGAGATAATATGTCGTACGTACGAGATACTCAGAACGTAGCTGCAGAGCTGTAGCTTTATGGTATTGTATTTTAGTCTTTGATCTCATCATATATTCAATGCAAATAATAGGCAATCTACGGCGCAAGATTTGAACGCACTTTTGGGAAGAATTTTCACGCTTTCCAGCATTGGTCTATCCCTAATTCTAAACACATTTTTTTAACCAATATGTTTATTTTATCAACCTTCTTGCCCTTTATATTCGTTTCTACAGGCTATAAACTCGCTTGATTTGAATTGCCTGTTGGATTGCAGAAAATTCAAATCAAGCAAGTTTATCACCTCTGCCCGATTCGAACTTGGGATTTTACATAGTTTATTTCATATTTATCTGCAAAACTGCTTATTACAATTCATAAATTATAGACTAGGAAGGATACAGATTTTATTCAATAAGATATATTTATTCTACCCGTGACCCTGCATATTTTCAAAGCCTTATTAATTTCGGGCTTAAAATGGTATGATCAAGAGTAAATGGCTATTTAGGATATCGTCTAGAAAGTCTGAAAGAGTGTTTAAATGTAGAGAGAAATTATAAATTACTTTTATAACAAGTTGCGAGTGGTATAATGTCTTTGGGACGTCAGTTAGTCCGTCAGTCCTTTTTTTATTTCTTTATTTTTTATAAGCATAATTATTCTTAAACAGCTGCATAAAATTTCATGAAAAATTGTAGATAATTAGGACACAATGTATAGATATGAAAATTACTAAAACAGGCACGTATTATTGTAAAAAAAAATTTCATTGAAAGGCCGGTTGCCCCTTCCCCCGCTTTGTGATACAGTAAAGTGAAATAAGGGTAATGTACATGTAGTATTATACAGTGTATGGGGAAAAATTGTACTGAAAGAAGTTGGAACTTTAAAAAGACCCCCCCCCTCCCCAAAATCATGTTTTCTTGTTAGGGCAATTTTTTACTTGTCAACTTTTTCAGGTAAGTTTTTTTTTTCTCTGGCTGCCCCCTTTCCCCTTTCAAAAACGGTGCTACGTCACTGCAAGAAATCTTAATTTCTTTATTTTTCTGGGTGAGCACTTTGTATGTGCAACCCTGCTTAACAGGGCGAGGGGGGGTCGTGGCCATTTTAGACAATATTGCTCTCCTTTAGAAGAAGAGCTCCATATGAAAATGATCAAATTTAACAGCTGAAATAAATCATTTTTTTCTTATCATATTATAGTTTACGGCTTATTTATTTGATAAAGAAACATTTCATGTATACATGCAATGTATATATTAATTTTAGGGTGGCAACTTTGCTTAAAGTCATTTAAAATCTAAATAGCATGCTTTCTGTTACGGCCCCCAGGTCTTCAAGCTGATCATATACGTAAAACTTGTCAGAAAAATGTTATCTTCGCTTAATTAAATATATTAGATTATTCACGCATTTATTTATTTTTTTTTGAGGGGGGGGGTGTATACTATAGGATCAACCGCATGTCATTCATGTTTTGTGTTTTTTCTTTTTTTTTTGGGGGGGGGTGTGTTTGTGTGTGACTTCTTCATCGTGAGGATGAATGAATAATTCTTATCCTCAAACAATGAATGCTTACACTGTGGGATAATTTTTAGAGAATAATATTTCTGGTCTACATTTTCATAAAAGTCGTTTATCTCTAAAGAAATAGAAATCATTTATAGAGGAAAATGAAGTGAAATATACAAGTCTCTTTTTATAGAAGTAAACCTGTGCCACCAGGTGATTCGAACCAGGCCACAGTAAAAATGTTGAATGTCAGTCTCAAAACATCTGAGCTTTTCTAATTAAAAGGACATTAAACATAGATATGAACCATATATAATATTTTTCATTTTCGGGATTTTTGTACTTTTCACCCACATCGGTACCCCCTGAAAAGCTTAATTTATAATATTCTTTCGATAAAAACGTATCAAAATATCATATTCTTTGAGGGGTGGACGGGGGCTGCTTTGGATTGGACTTCTAAGTCAATATGTTAAATTGACTTTTTTCAATTCACTTTATTACGTAAGACATACATCTTATTGTATACATCTTATTTTTTTAACTGTTTAATAGATTGAAGTTACATATATGAAATTTAGGTTCTTCCGTTTTAGTAATCAAAAGCACAACTATTGGCACGCCCGTCTATTCATGATATTATAAAGAAAACCGAATAACTACATATTATATCGTATTAGTAACATAAACACATGACTACAAGGGGTTAATGTTATCTCGTTCGTACAACTTATTATGTTGTACGTACGACTTATTATCTCGTACGTACGACTTAGTATCTCGTTCGTACGACTTATTTTGTCGTACATACGACTTATTATCTCGTACGTACGACTTATTATCTCGTTCGTACGACTTATTATGTCGTAATTACGACTTATTATGTCGTACGTACGACATAGTATCTCGTTCGTATGACTTAGTATCTCGTACGTACGACTTATTATGTCTTACCTACGACTTAGTATCTCCTTCGTACGACTTATTATGTCGTACGTACGACTTATTATGTCGTACGTTATTATGTCGTACGTACAACTTATTATGTCGTACGTACGACTTAGTATCTCGTTCGTACGACTTATTATGTCGTACATACGACATAGTATCTCGTTCGTACAACTAATTATCTTGTAAGTACGACTTATTATGTCGTACGTACGACATAGTATTTCGTACGTATGACTTAGTATCTCGTTCGTACGACTTATTATGTCGTATGTACGACATAGTATCTCGTTCGTACGACTTATTATCTCGTACGTACGACTTATTATCTCGTTCATACGACTTATTATGTCGTTCGTACGACTTAATATTATGTCGTACGTACGACTTATTATGTCGTTCGTACGACTTATTATGTCGTATGTACGACTTATTATGTCATAGTTTCTCGTTCGTACGACTTAGCCTCTCGTTCGTACGACTTAGTATCTCGTACGTACGACTTAGTATCTCGTTCGTACGACTTACTATGTCGTACGTACGACTTACAATATTTTTTTTTCAAGTGGCAGCAATACGCTTCCGTACTTTACTGCATGCAGTTTCTAACTGAAAAAAAACAACTTAATTTACCCTATTGAAACGTAGTAATCTAGAATATTAATGTTTCACAGTTGCATCGAATTTATCAACAAACTAACCTATACACTAGAGCTGCAGAAAGAGCAAACAAGGTTTCCTATATCCTTACAATGTGCTCTGCTTGTAGACTTTGTTGCTTTTCGTCCGTATTAATAGAAAATTGACACCCTTCCCCTCACATGTCTTGATCAACACCTTGTCTTTCTTTTTAAGTGTATGTCCAGTTTTACTGCATGTAACATAATAGATGTTCCGATGAAATGAAGGACACTAAATAAAAAAAAATAATCAACAGGATTCTCAACGTTGTGAATTCTGTATTATTATTATTTTTAAGGGAAAAAATAAATAATTCATATTCTGCAGGTATTTCTCTTATCAAACTCTGACAAATGGGAAAATACAGTCATTTCGAAGAGGGTTTCATATTTAGCATTTTTTTTAATGGTTTCAACATTTTGATTGATTGATTGATTTTTTTTTTTTGGGGGGGGGGGGTTTACACTTGTCAAGATTGAGAAAGGCTAACAATATGTACATTTAGGTACACTGTGTCTTGAGTAAAAAAAAACACTGTTTTTATTCAGCTGCCTCAACAACTTTTCTTATGTTTCTAATTACAGAGTACATGATATATATTCAAACTGTAACAGAAATTTTGTTGCAGCTATCCTTCTTTTTATAATAATTGATCATGATCTCCCGAGAGAAGACATATTGAGATTTCCGGATGTGAAGTCCCTGTGTAAAGTGCCATTTATCAATCGACAATTCTCGGACGACTTCTATTCGCTCCATACAAAAAGTGGCCACCAGAGGAGCATCGATTGGTCAGTTTGACAATGATGCGCGGTTTTTAAAATACAGATATGTAAACAACGAGGCATCTACAAGTACTTTATTATTGACGAAGAAAACACGTTGAACAGAAATCATAGAGAGTAAGACAGACAATCGCCTGGGTTGTTGGGGTTCTTTAAAAAATACACTGTATATTCTTATATATATTATTCTTTACTTAAATGATGGGCAACATATGTGTAAAGATATTCTGCAGTTGAGACGTGGATCCAAGAATTCACAGAAAAACAATATCAAAGTTAAAATATTTACATATGTTATCATATTAATTGATATGAATTGAAGGTGAAAACTTTAATTTTTTTGGTACTTTAAACAATCTATAACTTCCTGTCATTTTTAGCCGGTGTTGAGAATTAAACTGAAAGAGAAATTGGATATTTGCTTTATTTGGATATGTGTGATATAAATAAATTTGTGCACATGCACTGCTGAATACATATTGTAAGCGAACTATTTTTATTCGCGCGGGCTTTTCGAAATGTTGAAATTGTTAAAGAGTTTCATGTTTTATATCGTTTTCATCGATGTTATGTTAAGGATTAAATTCTGTTTTTATTTTTAGGAAATCAACAGTAAAGTGAAAAGGAATTTTAAGAATTAACATGCGTGAAGTGGCTTGATAATGTACATATATGTATCAGTGTTTCTACATGTAGTTGGCGATAAAAATACTGTTTGTTTAAAACTAAAATTAAAATATATGTGTGCATTATTTTACCTATTCCAAAACTGAATTTTAATATTATGAGAAAAAATGCTTGTTGTATAGAAAATATTATTCATCAAATTTCAAAATCATAACGTATTTATCTTGGGGTCTGGACTGTTAATTTCAATTACTGGTATTATGGGATATTGTTTTAAATCGTATTCATACAAACTCTACCTGTTAAAAATGAATGGCCAAAAGGAAAAAAAAAATAAACAAGTATTAATTCCGGTTCAAACAGTATACTCTAGCAATTAAAGCCAGTTCTTTCAATACTTTTGTCGGAGTAGACCTGATACAAGTCTCATTAAGCCAATGTATTAGGAGTAAAAAAAATCAGAAGTGAAAATCACGAGTTCACGTTGTTATATTAAACGGATGCATAAATGTGTTTAAGAACTTACAGATATTGTAAAAAGAATAACCAAGAATCATTATGAGTACTTTCTTTTTAAGAATTTATCATGTTAATAATATAAGGAACTTGCACTTCTTTTACATTTTTGAAATGAAGCCACAATTATTAAATGTATTTTTTAGTATGCAGATAAAGTTCACCAAAACACAAAAAATATATGCATTGCACGTGCATTTGGACGATCATTAACAGCACAATACTGTATATTCCTAATGTAGTCCTAAGTTCAGAATCGGCAAATTACAACTCTGATTATTTGTAAATGCTTAATTTTAGCTTAAAGCATTTCCATGTTATTACTGGCGTATATTTAAAGTACTTGGGCGTTATTTCTTTGAATTAACTCTGTAAAAGTCTGTAAAATAAGGTTAAATTTTGTATGTGGTTTGCAAGTTAATTAAATTACGTTCATGGCGGTTTTCATTCTCCTATGCTATATTTAGACAGTATCGTCAGCATTTGTTTATATTTAATCAATCATTAACAGTGGCAGATCCTGGTTTCTTGAAAGAGGGGGGAGTTGTTAAAGCTTATGTATATTTTGGAAACAAAAAGGGGGAACCAACCCCCCACCCCACCCCCGCGCCCACCTCTAAATCCGCCAGCGTTGTTAAAAGTTTCATTTTCCAAATTTCATTTTTAACCCAAGGGGTTCGATGGTCATGTCAATTTTGGAAAGGGTTGAAATTAAGTTATCGTTTTTGTCCGCTGTCAGAGTAAACTACATGTAAAGTCAAAAGGAATGCTAAGATTCTATCAAACTTCTTTTTAAAAAAAAGATTAACAAATTTTACAAATACAGCTTTATTGATACATTGACAATTTTTCCATGGCATATTTTAACATAGATTTAATTAGAATTAGGGGCACGTGTCATCAGAGAGGACGCAGCTCCATTTACTTAGAATAGAGGCAGTTGCATTATTTACATTTTAGTAAAGATGGTGAATATTCTTAAAATTGTATTACAGCGACAATCTTCATTACATCACATCAGACACATGTTTTTGCTTTCTACCATTTCTACTATGAACTTTTATGATTTTGGTTTTCATAATTTTGTGGCTGTGCTTTCTTTCCTTTAACCCACCTTTTTTGATAGCAGGCAGCAATATAGCGTATTTTCATGTATGTTTAGAATTTTTTATGCTTTGTATTGGGTTAAATTGAATATATATGTATACTATACATAACAAGTTTTGTCCATGTTTTGAATTTTATTTAGTCTGCTGGTTGATCCCCCTTTATATATGTATATATATATATATATATATATATATATATATATATATATATATATATATATATATATCATGCTTTCTATATTAATATTTCTTCACTTAGGGCAGTTATGTTAGTTTAAGAGTTGTTGTAAAATGTGCTTTATAAATAATCATTAATTTCATTACAACATGTATTTTTAACAATCCTCTGTTAAAACTAATGTCCAAATAACTGTATCTCACTTCTATTCTCAATGACCGTGTAGTGTAGGGCAGCGCCGCGAGAATTCCATCGGCATCGAAAGCAAGTTTTTTGACTTGCCTAGATAGCCGAGCGGTCTAGCGCGCTGTTCCTGCACTGCTAGGAGACAGATTCCGAAGGTCGAGAGTTCAACCCCGGGCTGGGGCGGAAGTGGGTATCCATGTACAAGTGAATTTCTTTGTGCTTTCTATATTAATATTTCTTCACTTAGGGCAGTTATGTTAGTTTAAGAGTTGTTGTAAAATGTGCTTTATAAATAATCATTAATTTCATTACAACATGTATTGGTAACAATCCTCTGTTAAAACTAATGTCCAAATAACTGTATCTCACTTCTATTCTCAATGACCGTGTAGTGTAGGGCAGCGCCGCGAGTTCCATCGGCATCGAAAGCAAGTTTTTTGACTTGCCTAGATAGCCGAGCGGTCTAGCGCGCTGTTCCTGCACTGCTAGGAGACAGATTCCGAAGGTCGAGAGTTCAACCCCGGGCTGGGGCGGAAGTGGGTATCCATGTACAAGTGAATTTCTTTGTGCTTTCTATATTAATATTTCTTCACTTAGGGCAGTTATGTTAGTTTAAGAGTTGTTGTAAAATGTGCTTTATAAATAATCATTAATTTCATTACAACATGTATTGGTAACAATCCTCTGTTAAAACTAATGTCCAAATAACTGTATCTCACTTCTATTCTCAATGACCGTGTAGTGTAGGGCAGCGCCGCGAGAATTCCATCGGCATCGAAAGCAAGTTTTTTGACTTGCCTAGATAGCCGAGCGGTCTAGCGCGCTGTTCCTGCACTGCTAGGAGACAGATTCCGAAGGTCGAGAGTTCAACCCCGGGCTGGGGCGGAAGTGGGTATCCATGTACAAGTGAATTTCTTTGTGCTTTCTATATTAATATTTCTTCACTTAGGGCAGTTATGTTAGTTTAAGAGTTGTTGTAAAATGTGCTTTATAAATAATCATTAATTTCATTACAACATGTATTGGTAACAATCCTCTGTTAAAACTAATGTCCAAATAACTGTATCTCACTTCTATTCTCAATGACCGTGTAGTGTAGGGCAGCGCCGCGACCATCGGCATCGAAAGCAAGTTTTTTGACTTGCCTAGATAGCCGAGCGGTCTAGCGCGCTGTTCCTGCACTGCTAGGAGACAGATTCCGAAGGTCGAGAGTTCAACCCCGGGCTGGGGCGGAAGTGGGTATCCATGTACAAGTGAATTTCTTTGTGCTTTCTATATTAATATTTCTTCACTTAGGGCAGTTATGTTAGTTTAAGAGTTGTTGTAAAATGTGCTTTATAAATAATCATTAATTTCATTACAACATGTATTGGTAACAATCCTCTGTTAAAACTAATGTCCAAATAACTGTATCTCACTTCTATTCTCAATGACCGTGTAGTGTAGGGCAGCGCCGCGAGAATTCCATCGGCATCGAAAGCAAGTTTTTTGACTTGCCTAGATAGCCGAGCGGTTAGCGCGCTGTTCCTGCACTGCTAGGAGACAGATTCCGAAGGTCGAGAGTTCAACCCCGGGCTGGGGCGGAAGTGGGTATCCATGTACAAGTGAATTTCTTTGTGCTTTCTATATTAATATTTCTTCACTTAGGGCAGTTATGTTAGTTTAAGAGTTGTTGTAAAATGTGCTTTATAAATAATAATTAATTTCATTACAACATGTATTGGTAACAATCCTCTGTTAAAACTAATGTCCAAATAACTGTATCTCACTTTTTCTCAATGACCGTGTAGTGTAGGGCAGCGCCGCGAAATTCCATCGGCATCGAAAGCAAGTTTTTTGACTTGCCTAGATAGCCGAGCGGTTTGTTCCTGCACTGCTAGGAGACAGATTCCGAAGGTCGAGAGTATATATGGGGCGGAAGTGGGTATCCATGTACAAGTGAATTTCTTTGTGCTTTCTATATATATATATATATATATATATATATATATATATATATATATATATATATATATAATATAGTTACAATGACATTATGGCATTTGTGGTCAGATTATGCGATATTGTGATTAAGATATGTAATATTTTATATTCAAGTCCACTTTCCTGACACCCTCTCTTGTATTGTAAATAAGTTTTACTACTTTTACGTCATTTACTTCAATTAATGACTTTTTTCATTTCAATAATATTGTTTGATTTTGCCTGCTTTAACAAAAAACAACCTCAGTTGTCTGGCAGGAGAACTAATTTCTAATTTTCTTAAGGTTCAAAAACCCTTTGCTCACTCATATAAAATGTTTCTTCAACTCTTATGATTATCCAAAGGGAATGAATTTGCTAATTAAAATTCAAACAATTATAGCACGGCTTGTGGGGCAAAATCAGACAAAAAAGACTTTTCATCTTGACAAATTTATAAAGGGATAATGAACACATTTGTCGTTCAGAGTTATTTCTCTCATAAGAATATCGATGTACCTTAAGTATTATGGATGAAGGATGTAGAGATAACGAACAGTATTCAATATCAAAGTCCATTAAACAATACAAAACAGGAGTAGAGCAATCACGGACCTCCAAAACATCAGAGGTGGGATCAGGTGTCATGGAGGAGTGAACATCCCCTGCCGACCGGTCATAACCGCCCTCTGCTCCTTGTCATGATCGAGAAATAACTGGAAAATCCGTTGTCAATTCAGTGTATAAATAATGGACTCACAATAAGTATGAAAAACTTCATTTTGCATTTGACTTAACAATAAATTGTATTTGATAAAAAGTGCATTGTATCGACCATAGAGTTATATCCATTTTTATGTCCATAAGATATACATCTGTATCCCGGTGAGCTTGAAATTAAAGAAACTACAGAGTCTGATACAGTTGTTTTATATTTGAATATAAAATTAGAAAAAGACGTTAATGGTAATCTAACAACCAAGTTGTATAATAATAAGCATATGAAATCACTTAAGTTGGATTTCCTCTTTTTCTACAAGAAAAAATGGCTACATTCTTATTTTGGGTAATACTTGCATTCTCTTATCATTCACTGTTTATCGATGATTTCAGTCAAAGCACATTACATGTATGTAACCTACAAATTTTGTATGTTCAGTGTATTTATTCTATTTCTGTTACATAAAAGTTGTTCCCATGTATATTTTATGTAATATAAAGTGAGTGAAACAAATTCTACAGAAGTACAACTTATCAGAGATTGGAAATCGGAAAAGAATATAATGTTTTGATATTTACAATGGTATTATTTTGACAAAGAAATGTCATCCTTAAAATAAAATGTATTACTTTTAGTAATAAAATATAGTAATAAATAATTATATCTTTTAAAGTTGTACATATTATGTTTGTACATTCGATAAGTAATATTTTTATATGAAAAAAGAAATTTAGCAAGAGTGAATTAAGCATACTTTTGAAAGCCATTTTCTATCTAATTCAATGTTAAAGCGATCTTATTACGCTTGGATGGAGAAAAACTTAACAATCTAATATATGCACACATAATTTCTATTATAACTTTGTAATTGAAAATGTATCTTGTGCGAAAGTACTTGGTGTTTACATCGATAGGTGTCTTACATGGTCTGAACACGTTGAAAATTTAACGAAAAAACTTGCTTCCAAAATAGGTGTTTTGTCTAGATTAAGATCATCCATGTTTTCTGAGTTATCGTTTAAAATTTTTAATACAATTGTTTTTTCCTCATTTCAATTATTGTTGTACTGTCTGTGGCAATATGAAAAGCAAAGAAGGTCTTAGCAAACTATGTAAACTCCAAAAGCGAGCTGCTAGAGTGATTTTAAATACTACATCAGCATATATAAGAAATTATTTCCAGTCTTCAAACTAAAATGTTAATCACATAGATTGTTTTTACCCTTAGGAAACCATCTGTAAATATTGATTTTTATATTCTATTCGCTCTATATTTATATGTTTCTGTACATAATCTCCTGTCAGTACAAATGTTTTTAGGACCACAATGTGAACTAGTTCTTAACTAATTGTGCCATCCTGTATAAATAAAGGATATTATTATTATTATTATAATATATGCACACATAATTTCTATAATAACTTGTAAAATTACGTAATGTCAATACTGATTTGATTTAAAAGTTATGTTCATATACGACTATTGTTTTTTTCATAATAAACATAACTTTCGTTGACCCAGGAATTTGATACACTTTTGAAAATTTTGAAACTATCTATCTGTGTTCACTAATTCAGAAGTGAAAAAAGAATTACATAGATTACGTACATGATCAGTATGTACGGGTTCCTCTGACAAAGCAGGTAACAGCATTGTCTTTGGTTGTAAGGCTCATTATTTAAATCGTATTTTAGAGGAACTGGATTTAATTCTACAAGTGGTAATCCAACTTATATCCATAGCTCCCTATCTAAGGAGGAAATTCTTCAAAATCATGTCATGATCAGTTTTGAATATTGTAAATATTTCAAACAACCAAAATGGATTTGAATTACTATATCTATACTGGATTCCAAAACTTCATGAAAATCCTTACAAAGAAACATAACGGGTTTCAGTTAATTTTCTAACCAAGTCTCTTTCTTTAATTCACACTAGGATATTAACAGTAAAAAGGAAAAAAACATATTATATTTACAACATTTCAACTTGATATACAAACAATTCCTATGATAAATTAAGATAGGTCACGGGTTTGCTTTTGTCATCAATTTTGGTACACAATTTCGACAATCCAGCGGTTCTTTTGTGCACATTTGATTTCGACGTCAGTTACGTCACAAAGTGTAAAAGCTAAATGCAAGTGTTTTCCATTTTGCGTATTGAGATTTGATTCAGAGAATTCGAAATTAACAAATGTTTGAACTTTAGGGGCATATACTACTCGTATAGCTTGCGACTAGTATGAAAAAACATTGCCCCCCCCCCCCTTTGCGCTTATTTCCTCAGTATTTGGATGTTTTTCTTACCGTTTTTGAAATAAAGAGATCAAATTTTTGTATTATCCCTGAAATCCTTTTTTTCTTCTCCTATATTTTAACATAAGTACTATTATAAAAAAAAGTAGAAATAACTTTGTTAATTTGTAAGCAGTAGAACTATTTTACGGACCTTTTCAATCATCAACTTCCCTTACTCATGCAGCAGTATACTTTTATCACCTGCATTCGGAGTTTATACCTCTCAGTTGATTCCATACGCAAGGGCATGCTCTACGTATAAACAATTTCTATCTAAGTAAATATTGATAAACTAGTTATTGAAACAATATTATAAATAGTATTGTTGAAAGTCATCATTTCGTATGTTCTATGGAAGATACAATGACCTTGCCAGAAGGATATGGAGATAACGAACAGTATTCAATCTCAAAGTCTATAAAACAATACAAAATTAAAGCAGAGCAAATACGGACCCCCAAAACATCGAAGGTGGGATCAGGTGCCATGGAGGAGGAGCATTCGCCGCCGACCGGTCACACCGGCCGTGTGCTCCTTGTCATGATCAGGAAATAACGGAAAAAATCCGTCGTCAACTCAGTGTATAAATAATGGACTAACAATTAGTATGAAAAACGTTAGTCAGCATTTGACTCAATGATAAACTGTATTTGCTGACAAGGTCATTGTATCGACCATAGAACTTACGAAATAATGACTTTAAACAAGACAGCTGATATTCTTGTTTCGTCAACTTGCTTGTCAATAATTTACCTCGTTTTAGAAATTTTTCATACGTAGAGCATCCTCTGCGTATCGAATCAACTGAGATATGTATACTCCGTATGCAGGTGATGAATGCAATTTGATGCATAAGTAAGGGAAATTGACGATAGAAAAGTTAAAGTCATCACGTTTATCATATAACTTGGTTGTTAGATTACCATTATCAAGTAAAATATCCAACAATGCCAGCAAATACAGTCTATCATAAGATGTAAGTTAAATGCTTACTGACGTTTTTTCATACTAATTTTAGGCCATTATTTACCCACTGTATCTCGAAAGATTTTTTCTGTTATTTCCCGATTATGACAACGAGCACACAACGGGCGTGACCGGTCTGCAGGGGATGCTCACTCCTCCATGGCACCTGATACCACCATTGCTTGATACATGTCTGTGTTTGCTCTACTCTCAAAAAAGTTATTTGTATTGTTTTGTTTAATGGACTTTTAAGCTTTAATACATTAATTTCATTTTACCTTGTGTTAACCCCTTTATCCAATGGATATCACTCATTGGATATTTTTTGATATCCAACATGGCATAAAACATTGGATAAAAGAATCTCCCATTATTTGTCAGTGGATATGATTTTACCCAATCGTTGTGTGTTTTTATCCCTTCGCAAAGGCTAAATATATTTTTTTAAAAACAAGCAACTCAAAGTATACAATTATATTCCACCACAAATCAAGAGAGATCCTATGTTGCTTACTAGAAATTTCCGACATAAATTCTATTTGATAGTCCAAAGGCATCGAGATAAACCGAAGTCTAAACTGAAAAAAAATATCTTCATCAAGGTATGAGTAAGTGTTCATAGAACTAACATACTAAATCCTGTGTTGAAATATATTGATATTTTAAATTTAACAAACTCAACCAGGAAAGTTTTCGTATTTTGATATTCTTTCTTCTACTTAGTGCAACAATTGTATAATCTAAATAAAAATTTTACAAAGAATTGTTCCTACAGTGTATAAAAATCACACTCTGACGTGTGCCAAACTACCAATGCTAAGGGGCGTTTACCTTACGCAACTCTTTGTCTTCTTGAGGGAAAAACATGGACAAAACAAAGGTTTAATCATTGCTAACAAAGGTGTAAGAGGAGTCACTATTTAATTATCCTTTTAGTATTTTACCAACTTTTCATTCATAGAGTACCGAGTCATACTGTTGTTAAAATTTCACTGCAGTTATCTTTCTTCCCATAATTAATAGAAAGCTGACATTAAAAGCTAGGGTAGTGTTTGCAATCTGGGATGAATAAATACACGTAGACCGTTGTCCCTATTTGCTTTTTATTTCTTTATATGGGCGTTGGCCTAGCATGTATTTTGTCTACCATGAAGCCCGTATTTCAAAGCATAATGATTCTTTGTCACACCACCTATTCTTAGAGGTGTGAAAAAACGTTGACGTTAACTGATATTACGAATATATTGATAATATTCACTGGTATTTATTTTTCATCATGCAATATCTACCAATTTAAATATTTATGAATGATTAATGGTAAGGAAAAAACAGGTTTGTGGTTAAACATCGAATGTATGTGACAATCCAAAATTAAAAATTCTCATAAAATCTCAAGTTTAATATCTATTATTATTTATTATCATTGAATTAGACATATTTAATTATTTTAAGCCTGATTGAATGAAATCATCATCGATGCCTAGAAATTTTGGGAAAGCGATATACAATTGTGATAATTATACTAAGTATTTTCCACACTGTGGAATATAATCTCTTAAAGCGGTGTGAGAGTTCTAAAATAATAAATATCTCATGCATATTTTTAATAATAATTTTGGAGGAAGGGTATAAGCACAAAATTTGAAATATACGGTGTTTTATATTGCCAAAGTGAAAAATATTGTTGGCTTTTTAACCAAGTGTTATATTTTATTAGATATTGTGTGGCTTTTTAAGGACTCTCACTTCAAATTCTATATCCTTGTTGGTTCGAACTTAACCATTTTATCTAAATTCAGTATTTTTAAAAGTTACATAATTTTTTTGTTCTATTCATGAATGTCTTCTTTGGGGAATATCAGATTTAAAAACAGATCTCCGACATGAGGTAAAAGGTGTAGACCTAGGATATAGATAAAATTGACTAATGTGATTGTTTTTTGTGATTTATAATTCTAGTCTGACAGTCTATCCATCAAAAAACCGTGCCCAAGTTTGACTATCTTCTCATACAGCAAGATAACAATAATGCGTGTTTCTGAATAACAAAAATTAAAAATCTTATGATCAATATTGTGTATACAGGCTATGATTTAATGAAATATTTTTTATTCCATGGCAGTGAACTTTCGAAGATTGTCAATTCTGACAAAGTTAATTCTGCTACCTTTATGTTTTTAATTAATACAGATTACAACTGGACATTCTTTGGACTACATGTACAACATTTTTCCTCCCGAAAAAACACAACATACTTTTAACGCTGATATTAATCATAATTAAGCTGGAATACTTGAAATATGAAGAATATTTTTTTAACTAAAGCGACAGTCTAAAAGGGTTGTTCATTATATTGCCTTCTGTTATAGATGATGGTGCTATTCAGTGACACGGACGAGAGGGGATTTTTTTGTCTGTGAATGATCTTTACGGTAAATGCACAGTTCACAGGCACGTAGTACTGTTTTCTTTTTTAGTTGGGGGTAGGAGGGCAAAGGAAAAATTACGTGAAGAAAAATGGAAAAATTGTTTAAAACTCGAAAATCCTTTTTCGTGTGTGTGCTGGGGTTTGGGGGGAAATGTTTCAACTTCTTTTGGATTTTTTTTTACACATTAGTACAAGGTAATATTTGTATAAAAAGAAATATATATATAATATATTTGTCCATTTCTTTCAAGATTATAGTTTGCTTTGGTAACTGTGAAAAATACTGTAATAAAAAAACTATGATTAAATCTAAAATAAACGTGAGTACCCAGATGACCAGTCGACATACGGGGAATAATGGGATATTAGAGGCGGTCTTTTTCGATTCCTTAGCCCAAGAACAACTGTGGGCTTGACAAGTAAAGGCGAAACTATAACGAAATCTCATCATACCCAAATTTAATTCTAATGTTGTCCATATCGTTGAATTGTTGATTTCATCCGTTAATCTATACTCTTAAATCTTCTGCTTCAGTGATACTTTAAAATCTGTATCTGATTGTTTTCTTCTTTCAACCTTATTTTCATTATCATCCCAAAATCGGCTATAATTGTCATTTGCTATAAAGCGCTACAAGAGAGTACTTTAATACATCACACTACAAAATAGATTATCAATGAAACTTGACCCTGTCTATTTGGTTCTTTTCACATCTCTAGTTTCTGGTCAAACTTTTATGGGTGGTCAAATAAATTCCTTTGTACTTAAATATTGAAAAGTCTTTGCGTTTTCTTTTTTTCTAATTTAAAGATGATTTTTTTTTATTTTCGTAAACGACAAAAAACAAAAATCCCAAAACTCTAGTTTCACTAACATGTTTGTTGATTTTTTATACTAATCGCTCTCATGCTCCGATTTTGTATTATTTTATTGACTTTTGAGCGTGAATACTATATTATACTTTCATGTAAATTACTTGAATGAAGGATATGGAAATAACGAACAGTATTCATCTAAAATAAACAAATATACAAAATAAGATGACCAGTTGACAACATCAGAGGGAATAATGGAGATATCCCCTGCCGAGTCGGTCACACCCGCCGTGTGCTCGTTGTCATAATCAGGAAATAACGGGAAAAAAATCTGTCAATTCAGGTATAAATAATGACTAACAATTGGTATGAAGAACGTCAAACCATTCAATGATAAATTGTATTTGCTGACAAGGTCATTGTACCCAAATTTACGATTCTAATGTTGTCCATATTGTTGAATTGTTGATTTCATCCGTTGTCAATCTTTACCTCGTTTAAGAAATTGTTCTGCTGCTCTAGCGATACAACTTATAAATACTGTATGCAGGTGATGAAGGTTAGTAAGGGAAGTTGACGACTGCTAAGTTAAAGTCATCACGTTTATCATATAGCTTGGCTATAATTGTCTTTTTCAAGTAAAATATCCAAGTATGAAGCAGAAGTGTCGGTCTTATCTTTTAGAGATATATCTTTAATGGGATCAAATTATCATTTTAATTGACAATCTCCTCATATATCTAAATGTCGAGTTGAAGGCCACAACAAGTGTTTTTTTCTTTTCACGCAAAAGATTTTGCATAAATTCTGCTTCATATAAATATAAAAATAAGTCTGCTAATAACGGAGCGCAAATTGAATCTGATTCGTCGAGAAACATTTGATAAAAAACACTACTCCCCGCTGAATAATGAATCCACGCCCTCCTGCGTTTTGCTTGACGACGGGTGGTATTAAAAAAAATAGATGATTTTTTTTATGAGCGCACGTTTCACTGTAATATCTGTAAAAATTCAGTATAATATAACTAAATATTCGCCAACTGTAGTTGAGTTTATATAACATTTTTTTCACCTTCTAAAACCATTAACCTCGTGCGCCTCGGTTGAATATTTTCTTGGGGTGACACACTGCAATTTTATATAATATTTCATTACAGTGTGAACTCTCGGAAGATTTTCCGTTATTTCACTACTGTGAAAGGGAGCACACGGAAGGTGTTACCAGTAACCTTGTCCCACCTATTATGTTTTGGAGATCTTTGTTACCTTTGCTCCTAATTTGTATTGCTTGATAGACTTTTGAGCTTGCGTACTGTTCGTAATCTTCATTTATACATTGCTTACACATCAACTACTAGTATTTCTATCCCTTTGTATTCAATAATTCACAAGTGAAAAAGTGGATAGAAGACAGAATCAGTATGTATACTTGTCCCTGCTGACAAGGCAGGTAACAACCTTGTCTCTGACTGTAAGGCTCATTTAATAAATTGAATTGATGAGGAAGTAGGAACAAATTCTACAAGTAACACTCCAACCCATAGCTTCCATGATTAATTACCACTTGTAGAATTAAATCTAAGTTCTTCTTAAATACAATTGAAAAAAATGAGCTTTACAAACAAAGACAATGTTGTTACCTGCTTTGTCAGCAGGGACCAGTAGGTACTGATCATGTAATCTACTGTGAAATCACGTATATAATCGTGGAGGTTTAATTTTCGTGGTTTTCAAGATATAATAAGACCCACGGATTGATTTCCTCCACGAAATATAATTTTTCATAGATATTACTACTCAACAATTCATTTTCCACGAAATGAAATCCCCGCGAACCCTTATTTTTCCTCAAACCACGAAAACTTAATCCATCGAAAATATGTAATTTTACAGTATTTAATTCTTTTTTCACTTCTGATTATTCAATACAGATGGTTTTCATACTGCACCTCAATCTTTTATTACGCGATTTTAACATAGATCTAATTCATTTAATCCATTAAAACAAAGTGTCAGCGTTTTCCTTTTTATATCCGGTCCATCGCCTGGCGTAATAATCAACAGAATCCATAATATTTCTGAAATTCCGACGCCAGTTGAAGGATCGGGATTCCCTATATTTAGGACCTTTTAAAGTAAGTGATCTGAGGTCCTCATAATTAACTATATTTACGTCATCTGTAATAACGTGTCCAGCAAGACTATAGTTATAAGGTGAAGAAAAACATGAACACTATGGATGATTATGCGTCAGATACTCAAAATCCAGGCCATGTAAAGTTTTCTTGTAATTAAAAAGACTGGAAGCAATAGTTATGTATAATTACATTTGGCTGTGTATTCTTTTTAGCGGCTTTGGCGGAAAGCAGCAACCTCTAAATCAAGTACAACGCTAAATGTCTTGTACACATAAATAAGGAAAATGAAGCAATGCGCTAAATCAAATCTACGCTATATTATTCAAAAGTCAATTTCCGCTAAATATTGTATACGCTAAATATAATACATTTACAGTATTTGTAGGTAAAAAAAAGGTGTAGTGATGGAATACAGATGGAACCTTTTGTGATTGATATTGGTGTTGGGGACTTGATTTCGTGGTTAAAGAATGTTAATTAGTAATGCGTATGAAATTTTATATTTCTAGGTGGTAATGAATTTGTGGGTCTCTCCAAGCTTTGAAAACAACCAAAAAATATTTCCAAACGAAAATAAGTGAATTCACATTTGAATTGTTATTTTTGATAAAAATTTGTGATTTGAAATCTTTACCAAAAGTTTCTTGGATTTTTTATGCATCCATATCTTATTTACACCACCTCTCGAAGTTTCTCCTTCAGTACTACTCTAAATATTTTATTAAAAAGTAAAGAAATAAGCTTGGTAGTACATTTTTAATAGAACACGCTATGAATCTTTGTAAGGATTTTTTAAATCAAGTTTTGGAATGCAATGTAAATGGGTAATTCAAATCACTTTGGTTGTTTGGAATATAATAAATATTCAAAACTGACACATGACTGTGAAGACTTTCCTCCTACAAATTCTACAAATGACACGCCAACCCATACCTATAGCTTCCTTTCTAAGGAGGAAATTCTTCACAACTTTACATGGCCTGGATTTTGAGTATCTGACGCATAATCATCCATAGTGTTCATGTTTTTCCTCACCTTATAACTATAGTCTTGCTGGACACGTTATTACAGGTGACGTAAATATAGTTAATTATGAGGACCTCAGATCACTTACTTTAGAAGATCCTAAATATAGGGAATCCCGATCCTTCAACTGGCGTCGGAATTTCAGAAATATTATGGATTCTGTTGATTATTACGCCAGGCGATGGACCGGATATAAAAAGGAAAACGCTGACACTTTGTTGAATCAGATCCATGTTAAAATCGCGTAATAAAAGATTGAGGTGCAGTATGAAAACCATCTGTATTGAATAATCAGAAGTGAAAAAAGAATTAAATACTGTAAAATTACATATTTTCGATGGATTAAGTTTTCGTGGTTTGAGGAAAAATAAGGGTTCGCGGGGATTTCATTTCGTGGAAAATGAATTGTTGAGTAGTAATATCTATGAAAAATTATATTTCGTGGAGGACATCAATCCGTGGGTCTTATTATATCTTGAAAACCACGAAAATTAAACCTCCACGATTATATACGTGATTTCACAGTAGATTACATGATCAGTACCTAATGGTCCCTGCTGACAAAGCAGGTAACAACATTGTCTTCGTTTGTAAAGCTCATTTTTTTCAATTGTATTTAAGAAGAACTTAGATTTAATTCTACAAGTGGTAATCTACAAGTGGTAATCAAACTTATACTCATAGTTATCTTTCTAAGGAAGAAATTCTTGAAAAATCATGCAGTTTTTAATATTCCAAAGAACCAAAATGACTTTGAACTACTATCAATATATTTGATTCCGAAACTTCATAAGAATCCTAACAAACAAAGATACATAGCGGGTTCCAGTAATATTCAACCAAGACTCTCTCTTCACTCCTCACTAAGATATTAACAGTAGTGAAGGAGAAACTTCAAGAGTATTATGCAACATTATTTTCAAGAAGTGGTGTTAATCAGATGTAGATACGTATAAATCTATTTCATATTTGGATTTTTTACTTGAAAAAAGTTAATGGTAATCTAACAAGCAAGCTCTATGATAAACGTAATGACTTATGTGGCAATAAACCTTCATCAACTGCACACGGAGTTTATCTACCTCAGTTGATTCGATACGCAAGAGCATGCTTTTCGTATGAACAATTTTTAAAACGAGGTAAATTATTGACAAGCAAGTTGATAAAACAAGGATATCTGCAGTCTTGTTTTAAGTCATTTTTTGTAAAGCCTATGTTCGATACAATGACCTCTTCAACAAATCCAATTTAACATTAAGTAAAATGCTGATGAGTGACGTTTTTGCGTGGACCCTGCGGTCCACGCAGTAAATATATAAGCGAGGCTAAACAGGATGCCCTGGGCATACGCCAGCCTACGCATGCGCGAGAATTCTAGAGAAGTTCCAATCGGCAATCTTCGGCTGACTCCGCTTCACCTATCGCAACTTCTCGGGCCGTTTCGACTAGCTTTCCGACATTTGACAGAAAGACCCGAGATGATGCGATTGAGAGTTCATTGGCGGATCGAAATTTTAATCTTGTACACATACTTTTAAACACGAAATAAACATTGAATCTATGGCACAAACATTTTAAAAAGTATGAAGAACTTACATTTAGCTAGTCGTTGAATCTTTTAAGTGTTTAATTCAAGTTCTTAAGTTATCTATTAGTCGTTGAATTAAGTCTTTAACTTGAATTAATAACTTCATACATACTAGTTGTAGGTTTTAATAGATAAAACAAGTTTTCACCAGCATTAATTTTGTGCATCAAGGCTCGCAAAAAAAAAGATATATATGGATTCAAATACAGCTTGATACAAGCCTTTAGCAACGGTATTCTATGTGGGGGAGAGGAGGGGGTGCTCCAGAAAAAAAATCTGCGTATAACAGACCTGAACTGAATTTTGAAACTGAAAAAAAAATTCAGTTCAGTTCCATTCAGTTCAGGTATATGTTAATTACCAGCCATTATGGGTTATATATATATCAAAATAGCCTGGATTTGAAAATAACAAAACTATATGCCAATCGGAGATTAAATTTATTAATTTTGCTATGAAAGTACTATCGGTCAAAGTAGAGAGATCGCTGTAGAAAATGCGAACGTACCTACATTAATATCCAATGATCATAACACATTTTCTTTGATTGAATTTCGGTTAAAAGAAAACGTGCATATGGTCCACGTATTGTAGTCCTCTTTTTAAAGGACAGCAACTTGTTCATACATAATGTTAGTTCAATATTCACACACGGAATTGACGTCGAATTTTTCCTAGATCATAACAATGAGTACATGGCGGGCGTGACCGGTCAGCAAGAAATGCTTACTCCGCCATGGCATCTGATCCCATCTCTGATGTCTTGGAGGTCTGTGTTTGTTCTGTTCCTATTTCGTACATGTATTGCGTTATGGACTTTTGATCTTGAATACTGTTTGTTACATGTATCTCCATAATGTTTCATTTATAAGAAATAAAGGTAATTAATTCCACTTTATATTGATATTTGAAATCGAACATTGGGTCAATTAAAGGGTATATGGACGTAGTCATTTTATGAATAAGCTAAACTTAACTCTTTTGACATAACACAGAATTTTCAACTCTTGATTTATCGTGGGAAAGAATATTACTGTCTAGTTGGCAAATTTAATATAACATAATTAATTATCATTTGTTGTCATGAAGGATTAATAACTAAGAGGTTGCATCTCTTACAGTATTCACAAATTACCCAAACAAATTAGACGATCTGAATCCAACAAATGCAGTTTATTCATACGAATTAGTCCTTCATCTGTTTTTTTCTGAATGTAGTTAAAATAGTCCTCATTTAAATTTAAATTATATTGCATATCCCACTTTGTGTACATTGAAACGTCCTTTAATTAGATGAGCGTGATAGTTGATATGCCGTCCATGGCCCTGAAATCACCTGCCAGTTTCATGGGATATGGCCACAAACTAACCCACACAAAACTTTTCTGATTTAACCTACCTTATAATATCTTAAAATATCTTGTTTCCTTTTTAGGCGGAAGCCGCCTTTTTAACTTTTGCATGCTTTGTTGACCTTTCGACCTCTCAAGATGTTTGCCCCGTTTCATGGTACTCCAAACGGATGTATTTTAAACTAAGGGCAGACAACCCGCTAAATTATAATCGACCCTTTTCCCAATCTTTTACGTTATTATCATAACAAAAAGCTTGTGTTAAGCGTAATTTTTTTGAAAAAATTATTTTGATTAATGTAAAAAAAAAGTCCAATAAAATAAAAGCCTAATAATAGAACGATTAGTTATTTTAGTACTCCTGAAACGTTTCACATTTGAGAGAACACAGTACGTTAAACAAATCGGGTTCAGCATTTGATTAGCACGGGATCCTGACGCGATCTTTAGAAATACTACGAGGGACAAAATAGTTCAAGTAGGTAATTATGTTTCAGAATTAATGACAGGTACATTGCTACTGAGGAACTAATCTTTTCAATAATCTTGTATAAATAGAAGAAAAGAGGTATGTAACTCCTTTTATCAATTGTTAATTTATATATAAGTACTACATTCGCGTAATAATATGACATAAGACGATTCAGCGTGAAATTACTGTCAACAAACCCACGTGGAGCACAAATGATTTACAATGGTTGAATGGAAGTGACAGGTCCTCTTTTCAAAATAAGCAAGGTAACTCACGCTGTGTGATTAGCCTATCTTTTATTGTCACCCTTATCTTTTATTGTTTTAACTTGTCGCCTCCCTATGCAGGCATGCATGCATTAGCTATCGTAATATGATAGCTGTTATGGTCGGGTCTTATCGAAGATGAACAAACTGGAGAGTGTACTCTATAATTACCATGATTACATGTCTGGGAGAAATTATTTGAGTAATTATCATGCCGAGTTTGTGTTTGCATTTATATGTCCCATCTCATTTAATGTAAATACATGTGTGTTGAAGGATGGGTCTAAACTGTAAAATTTGGACGGAAAGCAAGCATAAGAACTACATTGTTTTTTAGCCTGAATAGATGTGTCCCTACGGAGGCAGCTAACAGAAAGTGGGATATAATTAAGATTGAATCGTGAATTTGCTCTGTGTCACCTTTAAATAGCAGCAGAAAACTCAACTCTGCACAACCAGAAAAACTTTTCTGAAGGTGAGTACATCAATTTATTATATTTCTTGTGGAAAAATTTTTCATAAGTTTTGATACATATTTTTGATAGCATAACATAATTAATGTTGTTGTTATGTTATTATGGCAAAAATGAACCGAATACTATTTTTGAAAGTATATTTTGACATTTCTTATTTTTGTTGACATGGGAATTTTCTTTTCATTTTTTTTTTTTATAAAATACATGCAAATACATGATGAATAGTAGGCGAAAGAAAAAAAATACAACAAAAATATTAGGGAAGTCAAATCGGTCAATATTTAATTATCGCTTACTCTGATTTTTTTCCCAACTGAATACACAGTTACATGGTAAAATGTAGATAAAAGTTTGATCTTGAGCCTAGTTAGATTAAGCTCTGTTAACCCACAAATTTATCATGTTTATCAATGTAAGACATGTACAAATAATTATCAATTCCATCGGACATAATTTTTGGTACTTAAATTAGTTATCAAATAAAAATGCACATTACACCCAAAATTACAAAAGGTTGTTTTAAATTGATCTATTTGACAAACTGCTGTGTACACATGTAGGTTATATAACTAGAGAAAGAGAGGGGAAGAATGTTATTGGTCATGATCGCTAGTCTTATATTCTATCATTCGTTGGTTATGTCCAGTATACATACACTTAACAAACTACACAAGTTGACTTTCAGCAGTTTTGAATCTTTCGTTATTTCTAGATAACCACTTCACTCTTGAAGTGAGTATATAGTGACATTGATTTCTATGCATGTCTGATTTCACTGAATGAATTACCATTTGCATGTTTTAGTTATAATTGATAAGTTTTTGATAAAAATGTGTACCTTGAAATAAGAAATAATATATTTCTGAGTAAGCGAGTAATTTTTGTTAAATAAACGTACATTATGAGATATCATTCTTAAATTTTTTTGTAGAAAATTCTGCCAAGAGACAGTTGGGAGGGAAATGACGTAGGTAATTTCCAGAAAAGAAATCAACACTGATATTGGGATGTATGTACCAATATTTTACAAGGACTTTCCATGGTAGAAGCTCTCCTGAAAAAATATTCAATTTATTGTGGACATCATGACACAGGGTTCACCTGTCATCAGCATTAGAGACTTGTGATTTGTTCCACCTGGGCCATACGTGTATTAAATGAAAACAATTCATAGAACCACAAGCACATTGTAAATCTATGTAAGGTCTTCTATGTATGTTGCATCCTTATTTAATTTGCTGTTATATAACAAGACTTTGTTTCATTGGTACTAAAACTCAATACAAAAAAGCAGTTGTGATATTTATTGTTTACTATTACTCATTAGTACTCATTTTTGTGTGAAATTTTATAATTATCCATTTCTTGTTCCCCAAAACCATATCTAACAAATTTTATGTTTTGCAACTTTCATTTCAATTTTAACTTGTTATAATTGACAAAAACTAAAGGTACTGTGAGCAATGCAGAGCTCACTAAATGATACCCCCATTGCCCATATGATTACAGTTTATAATGGAAAAGTCCATGTTTTGCTGTGGCCGGGAAACCCAAAATATGTGTCGGATCACAAAGTAAAATAGAAGTTGTACAATGGCAATATGTAATAACTTAAGATTCTGTGAAGGTTTCATTAAATTTCACTCAGAGGTATAAGAGGAGTTGCGGATAAGAGATGAGTACCCCAAAGCGTAACAGACGGACGGATGGACATACCGATTACTGTATAGCCTCCTGATGTTCAAGCGGGGGGTATAATAAATGTTAAAAAGTTCATACTGCTATTGAGGTCACTTATTCTCATGTCTCCGCTTCAAAAAAGACATATTGTTCATTCTTGTTCTTTGGTTTCAATACTACAATCCATCAAAATATTTATTAACCCCCCCCCCCCCCTTTAAAACAGATTATGCTTCAAATATGTGTCATTAAAGTTAAGCACCTGAGAACTTGCAAACATGCTTCCGCCTATCAGTACTCTCAGTACTTTGATTTTATTACTTTTTGTTAAAATTAATGCTTTGAGAGCAAATTTTTTTTCTAAATTTGAGCTGAAAAATTGTAATACAATTTTAAATAATAATTAATTTTAACAAGAGGCCCATGGGCCAGATTGCTCACCTAAGCAAAAGGGCTAGTTAAAAAACACAGATCAGCTTATTCATGAAAAACTTATTTGTTCGGGAAGGGGGATTTGTTTTCTTTTACTTACTTGAGAGGTTCAATATATCAATAAAGCATACAAATGTCATGTATAATTTTGCCATACTTGAAAAGAACATTTTTAATTCAATCTCCTATTGTGACCCCCACCCTTCTATACATTTTTTAAATAAATTTAAATTTTCACTACTTGCAGATGCTTACATGTCAATTTGACAAAACTTTTCTGTTCTGGAGAAGATTTTCCCTATATATTCCTATGTAAAATTTTGATCGGCCATTGTGACCCCGTCCTATCCCCGGGGTCCTGATTTAAACAAACTTGAATCTACACTAACTGAGATTTTAAAAAAAAAATTCCAAATATATATTTAACTATGTAAAGCTTTGATCAGCCATTGTGGCCCCGCCCTACCCCCGGGGGTCAGGATTTGAACAATCTTGATTCTACACTTCTTGAGGATGCTTCCACATGAGTTACATCTTTCCTGGCCCAGTGGGTCTGGAGAAGAAGATTTTCCCTATGCTTTCCTATGTAAAACTTTTATCGGCCATTGTGGCCCCGCCCTACCCCCGGGGTCATGATTTGAACAAATTTGAATCTACACTACCTGAGGATGCTTCCAGATGAGTTTCATCTTTCCTTGCTCAATGGTTCTGGAGAAGAAAATTTTTAAAAGATGTTCCCTATATATTCCAATGTAAAATTTTGATTGGCCATTGTGACCTCGCCCTACACCTGGGGGTCATGATTTGAAAAAAGCTTAAATGTACTCTACCTGAAGATGCTTCAACATGAGTTTCATCTTTCCCGGCCCAATTGTTCTGGAGAAGATTTTTTTAAGATATTATAATTTTTTCATTGATTTATAATTATATCCCCTTTGAAGAGGGCTTGGTCCTTCATTTGAACAAACTTGAATCCCCTTCACCCAAGGATGCTTTGTGGAAAGTTTGGTTGAAATTGACCCAGTGGTTCTTGAGAAGAAGTCGAAAATGTGAAAAATTTACAGACACACAGACGGATAGACGGACTCATCAAAATGTGATCAGAATAGCTCACTTGAGCTTTCACCTCAAGTGAGGTAAAAAACGTTTCATTATTAAAAGTTTCTTTGTCTTACATACTTATCTAAATTTTTAATACAATATCGCCTAGTTGCAATGCAATGTCTTACAGCTCGTTATATGATATTCTATGAGAAATTAATTCACAACGCCATCATTTAAAACAAGAGGCCCAGGGGCCACAGCGCTCACCTGAGTACATCGGGCTTGAATTTATCCCCCCCCCCCTCCAGACGTTCATCATTTGAACAAATTAGAATCTACACTACCTGAGGATGATTCCATATAAAAACATGTATCACTAATCATAGCTTTGAAGAACTTGAAAAGAAGATATTTAAAGATTTTTCCTATATATTCCAATGTAAAACTTGGGTCGGCCATTTTGGCCCCACCCTTGCGCCAGGGGTCATGATTTGAACAAATTTGAATCTACACTTCCTGAGGATGATTCCACTTGAGTTTCATCTTTCCTGGCCCTGTGGTTCTCGAGAAGAAGCTTTAAGATTTTTAAAGATTTTTCCTATATATTCCTATGTAAAACAAGGGTCGGCCATTTTGGCCCCGCCCTTGCCCCTGGGGTCATGATTTGAAAAAATTTGAATTAACACTACCTGAGGATGATTCCACATGAGTTTCATCTTTCCTGGCCCAGTGGTTCTCGAGAAGAAGATTTTTAAAGATTTTTCCTATATATTCCTATGTAAAACAAGGGTCGGCCATTTTGGCCCCACCCTTGCCCCAGGGGTCATGATATAAACAAACTTGAATCTACACTACCTGAGGATGATTCCACATGAGTTTCATCTTTCCTGGCCCAGTGGTTATCGAGAAGAAGATTTTTAAAGATTTTTCCTATATATTCCTATGTAATACTTGGGTCGGTCATTTTGGCCCCACCCTAGCCCTGGGGGTCATGATTTGAACAAACTTGAATCTACACTTCCTGAGGATGATTCCACATGAGTTTCATCTTTCCTGGCCCAGTGGTTCTAGAGAAGAAGATTTTTAAAGATTTTTCCTATAAATTCCTATGTAAAACTTGGGTCGGCCATTTTGGCCCCACCCTTGCCCCGGGGGTCATGATTTGAACAAATTTGAATCCACACTACCTGAGGATGATTCCACACGAGTTTCATCTTTCCTGGCCCAGTGGTACTGGAGAAGAAGATTTTTAAAGATTTTTCCTATATATTCCTATGTAAAACTTGGGTCGGCCATTTTGGCACCACCCTTGCCCCGGGGGTCATGATTTGAACAAACTTGAATCTACGCTACCTGAAGATGCTTCCACATGAGTTTCATCTTTCCTGGCCCAGCGCTTCTGGAGAAGAAGATTTTTTTAAAATGCCATTAATTTTTCACAAATTCATAATTATCTCCCCTTGGAAGTGGGCATGGCCCTTCATTTGAACAAACTTGATTCCCCTTTACCCAAGGATACTTTGTACCAAGTTTGGTTGAAATTGGCCCAGTGGTTCTTGAGAAGAAGATGAAAATGTGAAAAGTTTACGACGACAACAACAACGACGACAGACGACGGACAAATTTTGATCAGAAAAGCTCACTTGAGCCTTCGGCTCAGGTGAGCTAAAAATACACAAAGACAATTGTTCTAATTAAAAAGAATCGTTAATATATGAGCTCTGTTATTGATAAGATATACTTGTAATATACCTAATAAAGTTTTCTTTTTAGCCTTTTTTATTCTTCCACTCATATTCTAAATTTTCCAATTTATATTGCAATTAGATTTTAAAATATTGAAAAAAATTAACACAGAGGTGTTTTTGTTTGTTTTGTTATAATGTGCATTTCATTTCAATACACCAGAATATAGCAGTTTCATTTCACAGGTGATGTATACTTTTTGCATGATATTGGCTCGGCTTTTCGTGAGAAATAGGAAAATGTGTCAAAATTTATAACAATATGCATAAAAGTTTTATTGTATTTAAAGGAAATCTGGTGTAGAAATATATACCATTTCATCCTGTGCTTCAACCGAGTTTATATTCTATACATTCTTTAAAATGCAAAGATGACTTTGGGTAAAACTTTGTGATAAATATGCGTTTTGGCATTAACAAATTCAACCTTGACGTTATATGCGTGTATTTTTTTATAGTACAGAAATCTTCAAGGTCAAGGTCATTGGTATCAAATGAACTTATTCTTGGTCTTGCCACAAAAAAAATATGTTAAGTATGGAAGCTCTAGCCCTTACTGTTCAAAAAATATGGCCAAGGTTAAAATTTTAAAAAATAGGTAAAACTCCAAAGATAAGGTCAAAGGTCTTGCTATCAAATGAAAGGTCTTGTCACAGTGATTAAATATGAAAAGTATGAAAGCAGTAGCCCTAAACATTTAAAAGGAATGGTCAAGGTTTTCTTTTTAAAAGTAGATCAAACTCCAAGGTCAAGGTCAAAGGGTCAAATATCTTGGTATCCAACGAAGGGTCTTCTCAGAAGGATTACATAAGTGAAGTATGAGATCACTAGCCCTTATCATTCAAAAGTTATGGCCAAGGTTAAAGTTTTTTCATAATTACTAAATTCCCAAGTTCAGTCACGATATTTGGTATTCAAATGAAAGATCTTGCCACATAGAATACATATATAAAGTATGGAATCCCTAGCCCTAACCGTTCGGAAGTTATGGCCATGGTTAATTTCTTTTAAAGAAGGTCAAACTCCAAGATCAAAGTCAAAGAGTCAAAAGTCTTGCTATCAAATTAAAGGCTTTGTCACAAGAATTAAATGTATAAAATAGGAAAGCATTAGCAATAACCCTTTAAAAGTTATGGTCAATGTTTACTTTTTAAAAGTAGGTCAGTATCCAGGGCCAAGATCAAAGGGTCAAAGTTCTTGGTATCAAATGAAAGGTTTTTTTTCACAAGGAATACATATGTGAAGTATGAAAGTCCTGTCCTTTCCCATTTAAAAGTTATTGCCAAGGTTAAAGTTTTTTCACAAGTATAAAAATCTCCAAGGTCAAAAGGTCAAGGTTGTTGGTATCCAATGAAAGGTCTTGTCAAAAAGAATACATTTTTGAAGTATGAAAGTCTTAGTATCTACGGTTCAAAAGATATGGCCAAAGTAAAAGTTTGGAATTTTTGTATAAAGACAGATGATATTTTGTGGATTCAAACAAAACGCTGATTTAAAAAAAAAATAGACAGATTGGGATTTAAACAGTCCAAAACATAAACCCATCTATGTATGTCCAGAAAAATGTGCAACAATGTTAAACATGTAATTTGTTTTAATCTTAAAACTTAAAGACGGACTTTTAATTTAAATTTTTTTAGAAATACCGAGACAATTTTTTTCCCTTAAGAAACAAAGAAATTATACTTGCTAACCCTCCAATTATATTTCAAACAGTTTTAAAGGAAATGTGAAAATATGACAGATCGGGGAAAAATTGACTGATGAATCTACGAATATATACATGCACATGTAATGTATTTTATAAATGATTTATAGAGCTTAACTTTAGAATAAAGGAACATATGCTGGTAGATAATATGTAGAATAATGTCAGGATACCTTGGTTCCTTGAACTTGAAAATTTATCATTCATAACTACCCTAAATTACGAGCGTTAAGAAGGCGGGGGGGGGTCAACAAGTTAACCGCCAGATTTAACTCATTTTGCTTTTTAGATATGATATTTTAAGCTCTCAACTATCATTTGGCAAAGAAAAATTTCATACATTTTAATAGTTTTAAAAATTTTATCATATTTGTAAATCGTTATATTAAGCTATTCTTCTAAAGGATACCAAAATAGCCTGAAAATGGCCACAACCACCCAGCCCCTTTAAGTGTGTCGTCTTCCTTCCTCTAATAAAAAAAAATGAAAAATATAAGCAAAATGTAAATTCTTATATTTTAGCATCACCTGCGACTAAAGAATAAAACATTAAACTGTTGTAAGTCAGAGATCTTCCCAATACATTTTTAGCTCACTGAAATTGGCTTTTTATTGCGAGTCTTTAAAATGTCCAAAGACGATGGAATTATAAAAATTTTTAAGAAAAATATCATAGACAATTAAATATGAAAATAAACACTATTTTTTTTTTATTTCTTACCAAAATATACTTGCATTTTTCATCCCCAATGAAATTGAAATAAAAGATACCGCAGGGTCTGACACATTAGTGTCACATTTAAATATTTGAATATAAAAACGTTATTTCCCAACAAAGATATGACAAATGTAATTTCTGTAACTCCTCATCTTTTTCTAAGCAATATCCCCTTATCACCTTCATTTAGACATATATATATATCTAAAACGAGTAAAATTATCGCCAAAAAATTGATTAAACATGAAATTCAACAGCCCCGTTTCAAATCAACATTTTGCAAGTTTCTATGCATGGTCCTTGTCAGCAAATACAACATGTGCAGTAGGGACAAAACATATACACACTTTATTTAAAATTGTAAAAATGACAATTAAAAGTCATTTTTATATAAGTAAAATCAAAAAGGTGTACCACATAGATTATTTTTATGTCCCCGTAAACGAAGTTTTGGGGTATATAGTTTTTGTCGTGTTTGAAATATAATTGGAGGGTTAGCAAGTATGATTTCTTTGTTTCCTAAGGGAAAAAAAATTGTCTCGGTATTTCTAAAAAAATTTTAATTAAAAATTCGTCTTTAAGTTTTAAGATTAAAACAAATTACATGTTTAACATTGTTGCACGTTTTTCTGGACATACAGAGATGGGTTTATGTTTTGGACTGTTTAAGTCCCAACCCAGGTAGCACAAAACATTTTCAAAACATTTTATTGGTGTTGTAAAAAGGTTTTTTCAAAACATTTCAGACTAAGCATTTTCAAAATGTTTTTAAAACATTTCCTTTTCTCATTATAACATTTTAAAAACATTTTTAAAATGTTTTCAAAAAGCTTATGATTAAATCCTTTTGGAACATTTTTCTAAAATATTTTTGAAACGTTTTAAAAATGTTTCAAAAGGTATGTTTAGCTTTCAAATATCAAAGATTTTTATATTACGTTTTAAAAACGTTCTTAAAACATATGAAATGAAACATTCCTTTTCCATAAATCTGAAGCATTGTATAAATACGTCTCTGAAACATTTGGAAGGAACGTTGTCAAAATGTTTTTGAAACATTCTTAATTCATTTAAGGATTTTTATAGCTTCCAAATATCAAAGATCTTATAAAACGTTTAAAAACGTTCTTAAAACATAAAATGAAACATTCTCTTTTCTGTGAATCGGAAACATTGCATATACGTTTCTAAAACATTTGAAAGGAGCATTTTAAAAATATTTTTTAAAACATTCTTGATATTGCTGTTGGTTAAAAACATTCAATTCCGGATATTTTTCGGCCTAGTTAGTGAAAATGTTTATTTAAAACATTAACTAAAATAATTATTTTCACTACAATTGAAACATTTTAATTATAGTTTTGACATTTTTTGGAAACATTTTCAAAGTGTTTCTGAAACATTTATATAATTGCAGCACAATTTAATTCGTTTAGTAACTTTAAGAGTATGTTGTTAGAATGATTTAAGAACATTCAATTTAATGTGTTTTCTTTTTTTAAAGACTCCATTTTTCATTGCTGTTGTTATTTTCAAAATGTTTTAAAACATTCAAATAATGTATTATTGTGATTTTTCTAAAATTTAGTTTATGAAGAAAAAAAAGAATATACAGAAAGAATAGTGTTAAAATGAGGAATTGTAGTTATTTTTTAATTGAAAGATTTTTTCCAGTATTTTATAATGATTTCTAGTTTTGGCTTATTGATAAAACAGACATAATTTATATTAAGTCCTTTGATTAAACAAATAAAAAAATCAATAAATGAAAGGATAGGCAAACAAAAAACTTTAAAATATAAATAAATGTATAAAATCATAAGCATTAAATGAAACTCTTAATGTCTTTTTTTTAAAAAAATGTTCTTCATCAAATCTGTGATCCACTCCCAGAATTTTACTCCGAGGCATTAGATAGGAATTGGCACACTGGTCAGTTTCAGTGTCATGATAACCTCTTATGCAATTCTCCTGCTGGGCAGCGCGTTACAGAGTAGCTTATCTAGGCCAAATTTTGAATTCTGGTAAACAAGATGTGCGCGCTTACTTCGTGCCGATTTGAATGAGAAGACTGCACCATATAAACCACAATAATAACATCGGGATTTATTAACTTAGATTGGTAAGAATTATTACTTTATCATGGACTTTAAAAGATCATTTAAAATTACAGAGTGTACTTTTATACTACCAGTGTGTGATCAACTGTATATAACTTTGTACAAATGTATACAATGTAGCAATGACAAAGCGTTAAGGTTATATACACATGTACATGCATTTGATTTGATTATTTCATTCTTAAAGCAACACAATTATATCCTTGATTCAAGTATTCGTTGTCTTTGTGAAATGTTAATCATCATACAATATGCTGATTTGAAAATGAAATTTCTTTACAGCATGGTGTTGGTTGCATCATCCGTATTTTCAAATTCCCACATTCAAAAGACCCGCCTTTGGCGAAGGCAAAGGATATTGTCATAGTAATTATTTTTCTGCTTTTTTCAATGCAAATAGGGAAAGAACTTAAATTTGATATAATTATATATTTAAAGTATTTTTTGTATATTTTCATTGATTATCTTTAGATATATTAGATGTAGAACGCTGATACAAACACAATTTTCATTATATCTTTACAGATTGTGCTATTCTCTCCGAGGGGCAGTATCTTATCAGCCTTGTCAGTGTATGTGATTCTAACTAAGTCTTATAGATCCGCCACTTTGTTTCTATCTATACCATGTTTACCAGTGTACCAGTGAACATAGGATTTCTGTGATTCTGTTCTTTTAAAATTCAGTGAAAGGATTAAACGCCGTTTTCAACCTTTAAAAACCCGGAGACTTGAAATAAAATAAATTAAAACTTGTACCGAGAATGGAATTTAAATGTGATTAACATATTGAATATGGGTTTGTATTAAAGATTCAAAAATTAAATATAATTTGTGTTTTTTTCTTTTAAAATATAAATATTTCATTATTTAATGAGATAAAGTAAAAATTCAGGAAAAATACTTTCGTAACCTCGACTTTAATGTTCTGAAAACGTTTTAAAAACCATAAAAATTAAACATGAATAAAACATTTTTGAAAATGTTTTTCTTACATTTCAAAAATAATGTTATGGTAACATTTGTTGAAATGTTTTGTAAAATGTTTTAAAAACATTTAAAAAACCATACAAAATCACGTGATTAAAACATTGTTGTAAACTGTTTTTGTGACATTTTAAGAAAATGTTCCGGATACATTTGCTGAAATATTTCAATAAAATGTTTTAAAAACGTTTAAAAAACCATACAAATTCACGTGATTAAAACATTATTGAAAATGTTTTTGTAACATTTTAAGAAAATGTTCTGACAACATTTTGCTGAAATATTTCACTAAAATGTTTTAAAAACGTTTAAAAAACCATACAAAATCACGTGATTAAAACATTTTTTAAAAATGTTTTCGCAACATTTTGAAAATGTTTTAAAAACGTTTTTAAAATGTTTTTGTGTTAGCTGGGAATCTGTCTATTTTTTTTTTAAATCAGCGTTTTGTTTAAATCCACAAAATATCATCTGTCTTTATATTTTTATAACTAATATTTTATAGGATAACACTTATCTAAAGTTAAATATCCCCTAGGAGCGCGTCTCGCTTTGTTCTGGCTGTTACATCTAAATTCTCCCCCATGCAACTAGGTTAGAAAAATATTTACAAACCTATTTGATTTTTTTTTCACAAGATCTGATCTGAGACGGTTTGTTCAGAAAATATAAATGATGAGTGATATTTCAAACACATTTTTAATGCGTGGAAATTCGTGGTCTCGTTTTCACCTATAAAATTTGAAGACGTGTTGAAGGATAAACACTATCGGCGATTGATTGATTGATTGTTGTTTTCTGTCGCATTTGAGAATTATTCACTTGACGTCACCATATATACTGGTAATCCTTAATAATTGATAAATAAATAAAAACTTTAGGGTAATTTTGAGGATTTATTTTTCGTGATGAAGTGTTTGTACAAAGAGTTTTAAAGAAAATAAAAAATATAAAATAAGCAAAATGGTGAGAAAGTCTATTAATCACATGTAACACATATTGACATTGTTGAAATACTAGTATTCCGAATCATGAGTTCATAACAAATATTTTTTTTCATCTTTTTTTTTATTATTTTCCAGCCCCTCGTGAAATATGCTATAAGGACGGGGAAAAATGTTTTATATGAATCAATTAATATATCGATAACTAAAGAATTTTATTGAAACTGAGACAATCTGTGACTTATGACCTATACAAACTTAAGACAAACATACAAATATTTTAATATATCAAGCCAGTAAAATAATTTTAAACACTGGAACATAAATATATCAATACTAATATATAAAGGACTGCATGAAATTTCTTTTGTAATGTACTTTTCCTCTTTATTTTTAAATGTGTTATGCTTCTTACGATTCATAAAAATCTCCAAAAAAGTAAAACTTTCACAGCTGACGGGGCACATCTTTTTGTTTTAACTGCATCCAATGTGTTATAGATAGTCATGTCTCTATATAAGTCTGTATACATGTATACAGATGATAGTGTTCTGTAGTGATCCGACTCACAGAAAGTTAGGATTTATGATCGTAGCTCTTCATGAACAGTTATCTACTCCTTGTTGTTCTGACCATCCTTGTCAATCATCTGCACTGTCCTTATGTAAGATTCACAAACTAGAATGTGTGACAGAGCATCTGTACAAATTCAATATGCTTTAAATTCTGATGTTTACTGTGAAGGAGAAGCTATGTATTCCAATAAAGTCTTTCACCACACTAACATAAGATATTTGTTTAAGACATTTTTAAGTATGTCAGGAATAATCTTATCTCTATTGTAGTTTTCTGTTAAATATGTAGGATTAACATATAGTTCATGACCTAGATCGTGTTACAGTTCTTGTCCTACACTGTTGTACCGAGCAACCTTTGCTTCATATGTGTCTTATAATTCAAGGTAAGGGAGAGCAGTCGAGAAAGAATTCCAAGGTTCATCGAACCTTATCAATTTTTAAGACATATTTTATTGTTCAATGAGAGTTTCTTGATGTTATAATCCCTATCTATGTATACAAGATCGTAAACAAGATTGTCAGCCATCGTATATGTAAAGATTAAGTTGTACCTACTGCTGACAAAAGCAATACCGTATAACGGGTAATTTAACTTCTGTAATTTTTTTTTAAATTTCGATTGAGATAAGGTGATTTTATTCCTTTACGCATTATTTTGTACGAATTCAGCAAGTCCGTAGAAATCAAAATCATCGGAAGTCAAATTCCTGATCAATTTTTTAACATTTTGAACATGTTTTACAAGCGTCTGGATGAATCGATATTAAAGTAAAAACAATTTATCTATTCATTTATATACTTTTAAATTTCAAATGTCCCAATGGTATACCTGTTTTCAATTAATAAACATGTCTGTAATAATTATTGCTGTGCACCACGTGTCCGTCTTCATTTTAATGGAAACAAAGAGAGACAACTCAAACCATCATGCTTCAGGTGACAGAATTACAGAGGTACGGATTACAGTGTATTAAATGTCAAGGTCTATACTGGAAGGAAAGAAAAAAAAAGAAAGGATCAAAGTCTTGAAAAACGGATATAATTCTAAGACATAAGTCGGCAATGATTAAACCATTATCAGAATTTATGCGACACGTAAGAGTAACTAGTTAATTGACGATGTTTGTATAATATGTGCATTGAAATTTTTTGATCCTGATTGTTGATCAATTAGACTAATTAAATACCCTCCAAGTACTTAGCTAAATGGAAGTGACAACTTTGAAATACTTTCATAATACAATGTTGAAAATTTAGGCGAGACGTTTTTTACTTCTGTGAAAAACGTTAACAAATTTATGTTTTGTATCTCTCTGTATTATATAAAAAATTATTCTTATTTTTCATTCCCTTCTGATTCATACATTGTTTTCAAAATGTTTTTTAATATAAGTACACCAAAAATTGTTATAAAGGCCATTCAGAATATTACCCATGAGGATCACATAAGAAATATGGCCTTGCAGTTTATTGTTTCAATGCCTGGTAAGGTATCCTAATTTTTTTAAGATACTTGTTAAAATATTTTTCCGGAAAAGAAAAATTCTTAGGAAAAAGTATATAAATTTGATGACACGTCTGACCTTAAAGTATAAAAGAAACTGTATCGTTTTGTTTGCTAACTGTTCACATACACGTGTTTGTATGGATCTTATATGTCTCCTTTGCTTTTTTCAGGGCTTAGTAACATTTTTTTTTTTGTTTTACTCTGATGTCCTTTTTGACATATTGAAGTACTAAATTTATGTGATTTTTCAGCCTTTTGTCTTTCATAAACATATTTTCCTTGACTTTGGAGATTTTATTTTGACATGATTTTGAAATTATGTTTGATTTCTGCCTTGATACCATGGTAATATAGCATAATCTCACTTTTGACATGAAAAGCCTCTCCTGATTTAGGTCTTTCTGATTTTTTTACATAGACTTTATATAGCGATTTTCATGTCTTGCTCTACACAGTCAGATTAAAAAGGAAATTTACACTTCAGAAAGCACACAATTCATGTACTTATGTTTCTTACAAGTCTCTAGATTTATAATGCCCCATATTTTAATTGATCAATCCTAACATTGTGGTGGTTTGTGTCAAAGTCAATCACATGTTCCGCCTTACAGAAAATACACATATCTTATATCTTATGTACATATCTTGCAGTTGTGTTCCGCATTGCTCAGACACCGAGAACATTCTGATCGTTCTGTGTTGGAAATTGTTTTTTCATAGTGATATGTTTACATTATCAATAATGAATAATTTTTATTTTCTGACTCTTTATATCGCTGAGCAAACTACAACGTAACAACAGACGATACATCATAAAAATCAACCCGGCTACGTGTTTTCTTTATTTAAGATATTTAATATCTAAGTTCATTAATATTTATACAATTTGACAGGAAAATTAATTAGGTAACAGACGATACATCATAAAAATCAACCCGGCTACGTGTTTTCTTTATTTAAGATATTTAATATTTAAGTTCATTAATATTTATACAATTTGACAGGAAAATTAATTAGGTCACACCTCATTCAGTCCTATACGCTCTATAAACGATTACATTTTAGTTTTACTTCTACGTGAATGATATATCCCATAAACGATATGTACATGAATTAATCTGATACAGACACATTATACCTTTTATCAGCACGTACCTGGTTATGAAAGATGATGAATTCTAGTTCTTTAAATTGACAACTTTTGCATACATGTAACAGGGTAACAAAATATATCTTAAAAGTGAATTGTAATTTAATTTCAATTTTTTTTATTACCTACTTAAGGCATAATTTACACAAATTAATTTGTACGATTTTGATATGCTCTTGACTTATAGATCTTGATAGTATCCAAGTGTTTTTTTTTTCATGGTTTCTCGTCAATGAAACCGTCTTTGTATCCCTTCTCTTGAAAGCGGTTCTTTACAAAATGATAATAGGTCTCATCTGTTTGACTGCTTAACTTGTTAAAAAGCCGGCATTTTTGAGTAATTTTCTGAAATTAAGCATATTAATAAAGATATTGTCAACCAAAATTGGAAAGTTTTAGACCCTATATATTAAAAATATGGTCCCGCCTCTGATGTTTCGGGGGTCCGTGTTTGCTCTTCTCTTATTTTGTATATTGTTTGTTGGACGTGGAGAATGAATACTGTTCGTTATTTCCATATCCTTATTCTAATTCATGGCAACAGTTGTACCATCAAAGGATTTATTTATAAAGTCCACTTTAACTTAAAACCTCGACTTAGACAACTTGAGGTTGTGAATTTAAGGAACAGATACCTTTACTACGTGATATTTTATACAGATAAACGTAATGTCTAGTAATAAATTCCGAAAATGTTAGGTTTCATTGCAAGAAGAACGTGACCTTAATTTGTGCGAAAAGCCACGTGAGCTTAAACAGTGTTCGAATCTGAATAAAATCCATATGCAGGTGATAAAGGTATATTGTTGTATAAGTAAGGGAAATTGCTACAGAAAAGAAAAGTTCATCAAGATTTTCAGAGAAAGTGATTGCTAGATCACCGTCTTTTTCAAGTGAAATGTCCAAAAACGAAACAGATGTGACTGACTTTGTGGTATCTTTTATTTCAAGCTCACTGGGATATATCGCATCGACATAAGAATTGAAACTACAAATTGGCGATACGTTGTCGATATATAATGTCGAGTTGAAGGCCAAACCCTGTGTTTCTTCTTTTCACATAAAAGATTATAAGATGGACACTCAACACAGAGGTTTGACTGGTTGACAGAAGAAGATAACTCTTCCAAAGAGCCATAGTTCTCTACAGTTTTCTTTCAGTCCATATGGTGATCGGAAAATATCTAACACCGTGCATGATTTGGTTTTATTATTTTTGTAAAGAAAATGATATAAATCTTACTGAGTTTTACTAGCATTCAAATTATTGATAAACAGTGCCATCTATTTAGTTTTTAAGCTCACCTGAGCCGAAGGCTCAAGTGAGCTTTTCTGATCAAAATTTTCCGTCGTCTGTCGTTGTCGTTGTCGTCGTTGTATACTTTTCACATTTTCATCTTCTTCTCAAGAACCACTGGGCCAATTTCAACCAAACTTGGCACAAAGTATCCTTGGGTAAAGGGGATTCAAGTTTGTTCAAATGAAGGGCCACGCCCTTTTCCAAGGGGAGATAATCATGAATTTGTTAAAAATAATTGGCATTTTAAAAAAAAACTTCATCTCAAGAACTGCTGGGCCAGGAAAGATGAAACTCATGTTGAAGCATCCTCAGGTAGTGTTGATTCAAGTTTGTTCAAATCGTAACCCCTGGGGCAAGGATGGGGCCAAAATGGTCGATCCAAGTTTTACATAGGAATATATCGGAAAAATCTTTAAAAAATCTTCTCCTACAGTACCACTGGGCCAGGAAAGATGAAAGTCGTGTGGAATCATCCTCAGGTAGTGTAGAATTAAGTTTGTTCAAACCATGATCCCCGGGGCAAGGTTGGGGCCAAAATGGCCGACCCAAGTTTTACATAGGAATATATAGGAAAAATCTTTAAAAATCTTTTTCTCCAGAACCACTGGCCAAAGAAAGATGAAACTCATGTGGAATTTCCTCAGGTAGTGTAGATTCAAGTTTGTTCAAATCATGACCCCCGGGGCAAGGGTGGGGCCAAAATGGCCGACCCAAGTTTTACATAGGGATATATAGGGAAACCTTTTAAAATCTTCTTTTCAAGTACTTCAAAAGTATGATTAGTGATATTTATATGGAATCATCCTCAGGTAGTGTAGATTCTAGTTTGTTCAAATGATGAATGCCTGGAGGGGGTGGTGGAGTAAATTCAAGCCTGATGTGCTCAGGTGAGCGCTGTGGCCCCTGGCCCTCTTTATTATTTACTGATCACATATAACATCAAACCTGTCATTTAAAGCCGTATTTTTTTTAATTCAAAAACTTAAAAAGTGTTCATAACCAACGTATTAAGGGAATCTCTGCAACATCAAAAATCAACGATTATAGATGTTTAAAACATTTTAAATGTTAAAAAAAATACCAGATATTTTCTATTTCAACTGATAATGTAATGAATTATGATATACTTGTTTGGAGGTATGAACAGTATTCAATCTCAGAAGTTTATTCAAACAATACAAAACCAAAGCAGAGCATAGACAGATCTGTAAAACACCAGAGGTGGAGCATACACAGACCTGTAAAACACCAGAGGTAGAGCATACACAGAGATGTTAAAAACCAGAGGTGGAGCATACACAGATCTGTAAAACACCAGAGGTGGAGCATACACAGACCTGTAAAACACCAGAGGTGGAGCATACACAGACCTGTAAAACACCAGAGGTGGAGCATACACAGACCTGTAAAACACCAGAGGTGGAGCATACACAAAGCTGTAAAACTCCAGAGGCGGAGCATAGACAGAGCTGTAAAACACCAGAGGCGGATCCAGAGGTCATAAAGGTGAGATCATTCACTGCAGATCTATCATACCCGCTGAGTGCCCCTTGTCATATGATTGGGAAATAACGGACAAATCCTTAGACAATTCATTGTGAAACAATGCCTTTACAATAAGTGAGAAAAACTTTCATAAGCATTTGACTTAATCGGTAATTAGCTTTTATGACAAGGTCATTGTTACGACCATAATACCAGCAAAACAACGCCTTTAAACGAGATGTTGATAACCTTGTCTCATTACCATGTTAGTGAGTAACTTTTTCGTACGTCAAAACAGACTAGCGTTTCAAATCTACTGAGAGGAATAAATCTAAAATACATGTGAAAAGGATATATTGCCAAGTAAGCAAAGTAGGTTGACGGTTAAAAAGATAATTAATCACCTTTATCATAAAGCTTTCTTTTTGGAATAACATTAACGCGTTTTTCTATGGAAAAACTCCAAACATGAAAAAGATCTGTCAAAATCTCTAGTATGACTTATTTCAAGTCGACAAAAGGATAGAAATGACCATTGTGAATTGTTCATACGTCGACGATATATTGAAATTGGAAATTAGAGCATATCCAGTGTACTCTGTGCATGCACTTCTTCACTTCTTTGAACTACAAATGTATGACGTCATTTTTATAAATGAAGTCAAGTCAATGCAAACTTGAACTGTTATGATGAGGAGAGAGTCGTGAACCTTACATTATATTTCAATTAGCATATAAAGATTCAGAAAGCTGGACTAAAATAAATGTGTCTTAATCATTCTTTTTTTAAACATAATATAATAGAATAAATTAGATACCTTTGCTTTATATCACTCTTGTGTAAATGTCAGCGTTGTTCAAAATACATACGAAAATATAAGCATGACATTTACCATTTTTATACCCGTGGATACAGGCATACTTCATAATATGTGTATAAATGAGCTTGGTGCAGGTGAATAATGAGGATTTATTTGAAATCTTTTGTGGAAATATATAAGAGAGGTTTTCCCTATAATTGAATCTTTCTTAAAAAAATGTATGATGGCTTTATTTTAAAACAGATGGCGATATTGGGTGAAAAATCGCATTTGTCGGTAAGGTGAAGTTAATTTGGAATAATTTGTACCAGAGTTACAGTATAACTTTTTACATGCACATTTCTAGTTCAGAAGGATTCAACGAGCTTATTACGTGACATGAAGATACCAAAATTGGGTTAATCGGCAGCGCCAGAGTGAAACTCTTCAATAAAGAAGAAAGAACCGTCACATGATCAATGATATCAACCTCAGAGAATTTGATATTATAATAAGAATGTCTTTTTTAACAAATTAATATTTGCGAATTACAAATTGCATAGCTCTTAAATTTACAAGTTCCATTTTTATGTCAAGAAAAATAGCTGTCAATAACGTTAAAAATGTTTTTTTTAAAGAAAAATCCAGACTTATCGTGGGGAATGGTTGTATAAAAAATTCAAAAGTAATAAATTTTGAAGAAATAGTTTTGGTTAAGTTTTGTGAATTCAAATCTTCACAAATTGTCTGTGAAATTATTGGTATTTATATCTCATTTATACCAGTTCTCGAAGATATAATCGCACTCTGATTTTTTTTCTTTAACTGTTGCTATTATTTAAATGAGAAGGAAATATATGCTTGGTAGAACATTACTGGAACTCGCTTTGTGTCTTTTGAAGGATGTTTATGAAGTTTTGGAAGCCAGTTTAGATACGGTAATTCAAAACCATGTTTGCTGTTGGAAATATTTAAAATGTTAAAAATGAAATGATGTTGAAGAAGATTGCATGATGAGAATGAACTGATCCTTGCTGACAAAGCAGGTAACAACAATGTCTTCGTTTGTAAGCTCATTAAATTAATTGTAATTTAGAAGAATATAATTATACTCATACTTCCCTTTCTAAGGAGGAATTTCTTCAAAATCATATGTCAGTTTTAACTATTTTTAATATTCCAAATAACCAAAAATGAATTTGATATACCCTATATATTGGATTCTGAAATTATACTTCATGTCAATCCTTAAAAAAGAGATGCATATCAGGTTCCACATTAAATGTTCAACGAAGCCTCTTTCTTAACTAGTCACTAAGATGTTTACAGTAGTGAAGGAGAAACATTTTGAATACTGCACAAGAAGGATATGCAGACAACGAACAGTATTCAAAATCAAATCCACTTAACAATTTAAAATAGGATCAGAGCAAACACAAACCTTAGAAACATCAAAGGTGCGAACAGCTGCTATGGAGGAGTGAGCATCCCCCAATTACCGGTCAGACATTTCCTATGGCCGATACAATGACCTTGTCAGCAAATACAATTTATCATTATTTCAAATGCTGACTGACGTGTTTCATACTTATTGTTAGTCCATTATTTATACACTTTAGTGTCGAAGGATTTCTTCCATTATTTGCCAATTATGACAAGGAGCACACAGCAGGTGTGACCAGTCGGCAAAGGATGTTTACTCTTCCATGTCACTTGATCCCACCTCTGATGTTTCGGAGGTCCGTGTTTGTTCTGCCTCTATTTGGATTTAAATGGACATTTGATCTTGAATACTGTTCGTTATCTCCACATGTTCATCTTCTTAGAAAGTTAGGTGTGAGTAAAAGTTAAATCACCAAGATAAATATTTATTTTTTTATGTTTTTCCTCAATCGCTCAACATGAGATTTCAACGTTCATTGATATATTTAATATACTGTAAACAAACTTTTATTCACGGCGACTTTATTACGCGATTTCTCTGTTGTAAAGACGTTCGCGAGGATATATTTTCGCGAACAAGCCTTTTTTTTGATCTTTTGAAAATAGACATAAAGACTTGAATGATCATTTTGCGGCGAGAAATACTCGCGATGACAAGGCTCTCGCGAACTACGCGAAAAATTTCTTGCACGCAAATAAAAGTTGATTTACAGTTATCTGACAATATGTCGAAGTTTTATGTATGGCCTATTGCCTGGCACAATCTCCTGCTTTATGTAAAATGGACAAAAATGCAATTTCGTCCAGAAACAAACATGTTAAACACAGACAGATTGGCATACATACGAAAATTAATATCCCTCGCTTTCAGTGAAAAGAAAAGACAAATATATCAATTCAGATACTCCTAAGACCTTTTATTGTATTATATATTTGAATAAAAGTTGTACAAAATTAACAATTGAATTTATTTGTATAATAGAGTTGCATAAAATGGAAATGTATATATAACAAGAGGCTTATCAGCCACATCGCTCATCCGAGCACATGTGCTAGTTACAAACGCACATCAGCTCAGTATTGAAAGTTTACTTGTTGAGGGAGTTGGGGGTTAGATTTTTTTACTTGAGAAATTGTTGCTATATCAATAAAGCAAACATGTATAATTTTACCATACTTAAGAAGAATTTAAAAGACTTTTTCCTACAAATTTGTATACAAAGATTTGATTGCCCATTATCGCCCCACCCTACCCATAAAAGTCATGACATAAATGAACTCTATCTGAAGATGTTTCCATATTAATATAACTAATCATTGCTTTTCTGTTCATGAAAAGATTTTTAAAAGATTATTCCTATGTATTCCTATGTAAAATTTTGGTCAGCCATTGTGACCCCGCCCTATCATCGGTGATCATGATTTGAACAAAATTGAATTAACACTACCCGAGGATCCTTCCACGTTAGTTTCATCTTTCCTGGTCCTATGGTTTGCAGAAAAGAGATTTTAAAGTAAGAGATTTCTCCTATTAAAGAGAAGGATACTTTTAAAGGATGCAATTAATGTTTCATTAATTCATTGGCCCAGAGGTTCTTAAGAAGAAGATGAAAACGTAAAATGTTTACGACGATAACAACAACAACAACAACGACGACGACAACAGTCAACGGAAAAAATTTCATAAAAAAACTCATTTGATCTTTGGACTTAGGTGAGCTAAATATACATGAATATTCAAAATATATGTCCATCGTAATTTTCTATTGTCTTGAGCTATCAATTTACACGTATAAACGAGTGTTTTTCGAAAAATGCGCATGTCTCTGTCATATTGTTGAATTTTGTTGACAAGTTCTGCTTTGAATTGTTTTCATTTGAAATTTCTAATAATATATTCCATGATAAAACTGCCCCTTGATATCAAAACATTTAGTTAAGATTTGTTTAACGTAACTTCCATTGAAAAATTATTAAATGAACAACACCGTCAAAGTCTATATTTTAACATTTAATTATGTGTTATTATACATCTTGATTGTCTTGAATTTAAAATAACAAATATTCCTACTTTTTTTGCAAACTTTTAAAACAGTCCTTGTATTTTAAAAATATCGAAGCATTCCAGTTGTGATGATCGGATGTTTGTATGTTTTAAAGGTGACTAAAATGAAATAAATAAATTGTGAGGGACAGTGTTATAGAACTTAGATGAACTGCATACAAGTAAACTAAAGATTACAGAAAAAAAAATAATGGAAGATAACATTGAAAAAATATGAACTATAATTAAATCTAAATAAAATGAAATAAAACAATAAGTAAAGAAATACGCAATTAATGTATATAAACATATATTCAATATATACACATGAATAGAGAAAATAGGATAGATTAAAAGGTTTTAGAATTTTTTTCACGCATGGTCTAAAAAAATCACACTGATAATAATTCTTGATAGAAAATAGGATACAGATTTAAAGCACACACGTTTTTCTCATATGCATCCATTTTTTCACGCATGGTCTAGAATAAAATGTTGCGTCACTGATCAAGCGGTATTCATCCATTTCTTTATCATGTAAGGTCTAGAATAATGTTGCATCACTCATCAAGCTTTAAAAGGATGCGTTGAGAGAATTTTTAACAAAATTTAATTTGAAATTAAGAAACAAAGAAGACACAATAGTATTTAATAAGGTCAAGAACAAAACTAATACAGAAGTACAAGTAGATTAAATGTCCAGTCAGGATTACTGAGATGTGTCTCTGCGTCGCTAAAGTACAACTCTGTATGTCTGGTAGATGTACCTCAATCTTAAACGGCTGAATTTCATCAAAGCTGAAAGTAAATATGATGCCTGATATCTATACATGTATTTCCAGATGGCGGTCAGGATTCTATACAATGGGATATTTCAGCTGGGAAAAGAGACAGAGACCTTTGGCCAAAATAAATATTTCTTAATCAACTCATCCTAAATTTAACTAATTGAACATTAGTTAAAATGGAACAAAAAAGTTTCATAAAATACCTGACATGTTTATATGCCCTCTTTCCTGGTAGAGTATGGCAAATGAACAAGTCTGTCCCTCACCATTTTCCTAGATTTAATAATGAATTTGTTTTTTTAAGCTGACGTGGGACATATTTTGTTAAGAAAAATTAAAATATTTCGCTTGTTTCATGATGTCAAATACTGATCATTTCCTTATATGTGTACACGCATTTCTAGAGGGCATTCAGGATACTATACAAAATGTAATTTCAGCGGAGAAGAGAGACAAAGACCCTTGGCAAAATAGATATTTAAAAAACTACTCGTAAATTTAGCCTATTAAACATTAGTGAAAATGGTACAAGAAAAAGGTTTATTAAAATACCTTATATGTTTCTGTGTCCTGTTCACTGGTAGAATAAAGCAAACAAACAAGTCAGTCTCTCACTGATTCCTAGATTTCAGGACGAAGAAAATCTCTATGCAACTTTCATTTACTTTATCTTAAACTAAACGTATTTTTGAATGAAAAAGATGTTTCATTAATTTTTAAATCAAATTTCAATTTACTTTTGCATCATATTCACTTTTCTATTTATTATGAATTTATAATTATGATATAATGGATGACTCATTTATTTGATACATACTAAAAAATAAAGCCTAAGACACAATACTCATTCCACTTAATTTACATTATAATATTAAATTTAATATTTATTATAAATTATATATTGATATAATGGACAAATACCCTGTAAATGTCATCTTTCTGTTGAACCATTCATTCTATATTTAAAATGAGATGAACACTGTAAAAAAAATTAAAATTAATGATATCTTGACAGAATTTAAAAAAAAATTAATTTTGAAATTAAGGAGTTGAACCTTTCAAACAAAGAAGACAAAATTGTATTTAAAGAAGTCAAGAACAAACCTAAAACAGATGAACATGTAGATTAAAGGCCCAGTCAGGATTACTGAGGTGTGTCTCTGGGCTGCTTAAGTTCCACTCTGTATGTCTGGTAGATGTACCTCAATTTTAAATGGTTGAATTTCATCACAGCTGAAAGTAAATATGATGCCTGATATCTATACATGTATTTCTAGATAGAGTTTAGGACTCTATACAATATGAAATTACAGCGAAGAAGAAAGGAAATGACCCTTGGTGAAAATAAATATACCTGAAACTCCTCGGAAATTAAACCAATTAAACACCAGTGAAAAAAGAACAAAAAAGGTTTATAAAGTACGTGACATGTTTCTATGCCCTTTTCCTTGGTAGATTAAAGCAAACAAACAAGTCTGTCCCTCACTAATTTCCTAGGTTAAAGCATAAGCTGTTTTTAAAAATCTAAAGCTGGGCATATTTTGGTAAGAAGAATTTAACTATTTTCGCTTGTTTCATGATGTCAGATATTGACCATTTCCTAATATTTGTACAGTACATGTATTTCTAAATGGCGTTCAGGATTCTATATAAAATGAAATTTTAGCAGAGAAGAAAGGCAAAGACCCTTGGTAAAAATAGACGTATTTGAAACAACTCCTCATATAAACCAAATAAACATTAGTAAAGCTGGTGCGAGAAAAAAGGTTTATAAAATACATGATGTGTTTCTATGTCCCGTTCATTGTTAGAATACGGCAAATGAACAAGTTTGTCCCTCACCATTTTCCTAGATTTAAGCATAAATTTATTTTTTTTAAAGCTGAGACGGGACATATTTTGGTCAGAAGAATTAAAGTATTTTTGTTTGTTTCATGATGTCATCAGATTTATACACATATTTCCAGATGGCATTCAGGATACTATACAATATGTAATTTCAGCTGAGAAGAGAGACAAATACCCTTGGAAAAAATAGATATATTTGAAACAAATCCTCGTAAAATTAACAAATTAAACATTAGTAAAAATGGTAAAAAAGGTTTATAAAATACCTGATATGTTTCTATGTCCTGTTCCTTGGTAAAATAAAGCAAATGAACTAGTCTGTCCCTCACCATTTCCCTAGATTAAAGGAAGAAGAAAATCTCTAAGCAACTTTCATTTACATTTTAACATCTTAACCTAAGAATATTTTTGAATGGAAAACGGATTTTTATTATTTTTTAATCAAATTGCAATTCGGTTTTGCATCATATTCATTTTGCTATTTATTATGAATATATTATTATTATATAATGGATAACCCATTTATTTAATACATATTTCAAGAAAAGTAAGCCTTAGACACTAAACTCACTCCACTTAAATTTTACCTTGCTCACCCATTACTTTTTCTCAAATAAATCCTATAAACAAATTATATGTTGTCATATAACGTCTTAATCTGTTATTTGATATCATAAAAAACTAGACTGTTCGAACACCCTGTAAATTCCATCTTCGTGATAAAACAATGTGGATACATTTTGAATAGTGATTGTGTAGTTCCGCGGGATAGTAAATAGATTAAGAACGGATTATTTCATTAACATTATCAGTAGTACCAAATTCTAAGTCTAGAATTTTGTTTAATACATTTATTCTGAAAGCGCTTCAAGTGTCTATATTTCAAATGATGTACACCCTAAAAAGACTTTAAAACAACAAATTTCTATGATTTTGTCCCTTCTTTCATTGTTTTCAAAGGGCGTTGAAACATTGGTGACGTTGATATAAGTGTTTTTTTAATGGGATGATAAACAACATACAATAAAATACAAATTATATACATACCTCACGGGAATCGAGATGGCTGAAAACATCGAAAAAACATATGTGAGAACAGCACTGAACATATGATCATGGTGTCTAAAATACAAGTTTATTATAGATAATGAAAAAAAGGATTCTGCAGTTTTCAATAATCCCTGTATTAAAAAAAGTTCCCGACAGCTAAATCTTTCAAAATTGAAATCAACATTTTAAAGATGCATTGTATCATTATACTGACAATAAAACAATACTCACATAGCAAGGAATCTTCGATTAAAAAAAATTCCTTATCAATAACCATATGATTGCCATTGACAAAGAATCAAATAAAATTTGTAAAGCAAACATTACTATTTTGCGTAATACATTATATATCAGATAAGTTATTGTAAAAAAAAAAAACAAATTTCTTTAATGGTAAAAGTCTTACAAGGGAATGGTACATTGAATATTGGTAAAAAGTTTATTCTGTGCAAATTTAATATATGTATATATATATATATATATATATATATATATATATATATATATATATATATATATATATATATATATATATATATATATATATATATATATATATATGCATGAATCTTTTTAGAATAAAAAGCATCCAAAAAGTAAATTAGAACTGTTTAAAATTAATCATGCAAAACGAAAGCTACTGCTCGCATGCAAGACACCATGCATTTGTATATACTAGTCAATATTGCAAAGTTATTTATATGAGACAAAATTATTAAGGCAGGAAAACAAAATATTTTACTTTTTCAATGTTATATTTGATGAATTTAATAAAACTGTTACTAAACTAAAAAGCAATTCATTTGAATGTGTTTTAGATCATTTGAATGTTTATACCATGAAAAACGAATTGAAATTAATTTCAATTTTATACATGTAACTAGCTTGGTCTTGAAATATGAATGAACAAAGGCTAACAATACAATTGAATATATCAAATTCTTACCTGTTTGAATTCTTCATTTATCACAAAATTACTTAACCAGGATATAATAGAATATAATACATAATATACTTAATATTACACATGTTGATAATTCACCTGGGTTTTATTGACTTTCTTTCATATGTTAAAATTAAAATATAACTGACAGAATTATTTTTTTTTAAAGAAAAATTTGTAAAAATTATATATATTACATGTACCTGCATAGTAGCCAAACTCCATGAGGTTGTTGTTTCTTCTTAACGGAAACAGAAAAAATATATATGGAGTCGTATCGCTTATATAGACGACTAATTTGACAAATTATAATGATAACACGGTGATTGTATTCCATTTTGCGATTGTAATGGTAATTTTTGTTCTTTAATATATCGGCTAAAATTGCTTAGATTGCCCTTTTCTCTATCAGAGATAAGATCTCTCTCTCTCTCTCTCTCTCTCTCTCTCTCTCTCTCTCTCTCTCTCTACCTTGAAATGCCTTTTGTGATTTCTATTTTATTTTTTCTTACCTGTTGCACCAGATGAAAATGATAATTCATTTTAACCAAACAGGCTCAAGCATTGATCAGAGTCGAAAATCACCGTTTGTGATATTTATTTCGAATGAGTTAAAATCCTCGGATTAACTTTTTTTTTACTTTAGGATGCACGCTGTTCATAGTCATGGTAAAATCAGAGTCAGACATACATTGACAACTTCTTAAAATTTTCATTACCATAAAATGTAATCATAAGCAAAACAAACACCACCATATATTATGTATTACTCAATTTCAAATGACCGTCACCGATATCATACGGCCAAAATAATGACAGAATATCGCCTGTTTCGAATTGGATCAGACTTCCATATAAAATAGATCGAACAGGTGTAATTTCGCGCACTATCGCATTTACAAATTAGTATTATTATTTTTTTTATTTCAGTTCAACCCCCGTTTAAACAAAAAGGAGATTTAAATGAATTGCTTAAATAAAAAAAAATCAGTAAAAAAAATAAAATAAACTTAATAGTTTAAGTTTATTTAAATTTTTTACTGATTTAGAAAAACATACATTCATTTTAAAAGGCCCTTGCTGATGTGAAAGTTTTTAAGTTAATCCAATAAATTATTTTATTCTTTTATTTTAGATTCATCTTGCATATTGACCGTACACCTGCCATCAAACTTATTTAAAAATAAAATTTCAAGCTCTCGCATCACGTTTATTGCATAATCAATTATTGTATTTTTTTACAATTGTATCTAAGCTATATTAGATATACTAATCATACAACATAAATTAAAATAAGAATAGTTGTTTGTATGTAACAAGATAGTTTGAAAATCTGATTAAGGGACGTACACACTTGATTGATCAAATAAGAAAGTCTACAATACCTTGTTGGATTTGCTTCTCGATGAACAAAATAAATATTAATTAATATAACAGTAACTTTATCCGAAGCGTCTGATCACGTCAAGTCTTGGGGCGGAACATTTGAGATCAAACGAAACGTTTAGCGTCGAGTTTGATCTGATGATCCACGCCTGTCAACAAGAGGTGACACGGCTCTTCCAATCAAGTTACAGTTATAATGATAAATTTATTCTATACACAATATATACAGCTAAATACAGCAAAATAAAACCTTAGAGATCAATTGTATAATATTTATCCATATTACAAAGCATAATAAAAGGAGACTTATTAAGGCGCAAGAAAAAGGTCATATTGATGTGCACTATGTCACCAGATTTAGAAAGTGGTTATATGGATTATGGATTGGTGATCCAGACAATAAAATTGAGATTTACACAATAGGTAACCAATGCTTTAAATTCATATTACACCACCGACAAACCTTTACTTAAAAAAAAAATCTTATTATTGAAAATTAGACAAACGTTAACTCCGTCTTTCTGTTTCTACAGTGTATCTACAGTGTCTACACATTTATTTAGGAACGGATCCAGAATTCTGTATCTACACATGTTCAGTGGAACTCTCTAAAAATTGTTTAAGAATATCCAAAAAATCGTTACAATGTTTTACAGAGTCAAGACCGACAATAACGACTGCGCATACTATTTTCAAAGCAAAGTGCAAAATAATGCAATTGGACATTTTTCTTGTCAATAACCATTTGATCATCTGTCACAAGATAAGCAATGAAGAATTTATTCAAATTTTAAGTTAAAAATTTTAAATTAAAAATAGAATGCCTTTTCTTGTTTTACAAAGTATACAAAGTATACGTGACCTCCAAGAATCAATTTCAGCCTGGAACCTCAACCCCAGAATATCTAATGACAAGCTAACTAAATTTCGATATCAGTGACTATACAAGTTCCTTTTTTAGATTTTCATTGAGGATGGACCTTCTTCAGCCAATTCCCTGGGTAATCACACAATAATTACCTATTTGGTACCATGTACAGTATCCTTACCTTGCAGGATATATATGAAGATTAGTTAACTCCTAGATCTATAGATAAGCAGTATTAATTCATAAAATATGAATGATATTACCGAATACATTTAAGAAAAGTAGGTATGTTACAACGCGAAATGTAATAACAAAGCAAAATGTAATAGACCTGGATTATTACATTTTGCGTTATTACATTTTGCGTCGAGATCAACGCAAAATGTAATAACGCAAAATGTAATAACTCAATTTTAGATTATTACATTTTGCGTTATTACATTTTGCGTCGAGATCAACACAAAATGTAATAACGTGCTTTTTTGTTGTTACATTTTGCGTTTATTTTTACACTGAAGCGGAAGTTATTTTTACACTGAAGACAACGCAAAATGTAATAAAGCATGATGTAATAAAACAAAATAAAACAAAATATAAATAATATTTTTGATTGCGTTGAACAAAAAAAGATAATAAAATTGATTCAAATATATACATAATAAAATTGATTCAAATATATACATGTAACCAACATGGGAAACACGCTGTAAAATATTTTTGAACTAAAACAATGAGATCAACGTTAGGGCTTTTTCTGGACATAAATACCTCAAAATGTATCGTTTTTCTGACTCTGATTTTAGTTGCTTTGCATGGAACAGTATGGTATCATTATTGTCAATAAACAGCTTCCCGCTATACATTGACACCTGCTAGTACAAATGAATATGTTTTATAAATTCCTTGCAATTGTCTATAAGCAAAAGCACACAGGTCAATTCCCCCAAACAACCTTGCCCACAGATGCATGTTTCTAATTTGCAACACATTTTGTATAAGTGCATGAATTAAACTGATTTAGAATACATGTAACTAATTAAATCAATATATTAAAAAATATAAATTGTAAGAAATCGATTTATTATTTTCTTTTGTTTTATTTTCTTTTCATCGGCCACTACACTATTGAAAATTTTACTAAATCTGGCTGACGAAAAAATGTGTTATTACATTTTGCGTTCCTGCCTTTTGCTTTATCTCGACGCAAAATGTAACAACGCAAAATGTTATAATCCAAAAATCGTTTTATTACATTTTGCGTTATTACATTTTGCGTTGATCTCGACGCAAAATGTAATAACGCGAAATGTTATAATTCTTCAAAATGTGTTGTTACTTTTTGCGTTATTACATTCTGCGTTGATTTCGACGCAAAATATAATAATCCAGGTTTATAACATTTCACGTTGTTATTACATTTCGCTTTGTAACATAGGTAACACAAATTAAGCCGCTTATTTTGATTCTTTGTTTAACTCACTTTGTCGCCCCCATTCAGAATAAATATTACTTTACATTGTATACCTTCTTTACCTATCACGGTCAGTTGAGTTTGTTAAGGTGTCACTTACCGGAAGTCTATGAGAATACATAGACAAATTTCAATGGAGGATTTAAGTAAGTAAGTAAGGATTATTTTACCTGGCGTTTCCAGTAATGTTGTTGCTGTAGTGAGATAGCAATCCATTTGTTCTATTGTGAGAATACCTTGAACGTTGAATACGTTGAATACCTTCCTTACCTTTCAAGGTCAGCTGAGTTCTAAACGGTGCTTATTACCGAATTACTATGAGAATACGCAGACAAATCAGTGCAGGATTAAAGTAAGAAAAGATAATTATACCTGACGTTTCCAGTGATGTTGTTGTTACTATGGTGTGATCTTCTTTAGTAGTTGTAGTGAGATAACAGCCCATTTCTTCTAATGAGAGATCCTTTAGCAGCACTCCTGTCAGATCACCGGGAGTTGAACATTCAGGTTCTTTGTCATACTTTAATGTCACCTTTCTTGATTTGGCAAAACTGAGAAATTCTGCTAAGATGCAGTCACAGTGCAGAGGGTTTCTCTCTACTGCTCTATAAGATACGAATTCATTATACATATGTATTTTGTTAGTTAGATATTTGACCATACCATCATGACGTCTAACGAATTTACTTTTATTGCACTAAAGCACTTGAAAAAGACCTAGACAAGTCTACTTTATTTATTTCAAAGTCTAGTCACATGATACATGTTTACATATGAGAATTATAAAAGCCCAACACAATCGTTTCAAAGTTAGGCCAGGATTGAAATTAGTTTTAGTTTGTAAATGTTAGTAAATCGCCAATGCAAGGGCATAAGATAATGTTCGTACAAAAAAGTTCTTATCTCTAGATACAGGCCTGTGAGGTGTGGCAGTCCTAGCTTCAAACATTAAAAGGTTTTGGATCAGGTATTTTTGCTAACATATTAACAGAAAAACAGACAGAGAGAAAAACAGAACAATACCGGTATATAGGTAACAAATCCTCGATTACAGGGGAATTTAAATATGGTTTCATATACTTGCCATGTTGTTATTGTTGAAATGTCAACAATAAACTTTATACTTACAATCTTTTCAATTTAGGCAGATCTTTGATAAATCTTTTGTCTAATACAGTTATTTGATTTCCCTCGATGTCCCTATGGTTAAAATAAAATAAATATTCTTTAAACGTTACATATGAAATATTCAAATAATTTAATGAAAGTGCTTTATATAAACACCTGAAAACGGGTAAAAAAAGTATGTCTCCCTGTGTTGGTAAACTTTTCTTGTTTATTATTCCAATGCCAATTATTAATTGATGTATGTATGTTTTTTTGTCCTGTTCAAGAATTTTCCATTCATATAGAGACCTTACCATTGCCGACGGACGAGGGGCTTTAAATTTTGATTTTTAATTATATCACTAATTATTGCTCTGCACACAGGGTCAATGAGCAGTTAGGGTTCTTCAGCGTGACAGCGCCGTGACACGGGACCTCGGTGTTTAAGGGCTCATCTGAAGGACACACAACTTTCAATTCAAAGTGTCGAGCCTTTTACAAAGGAAAAGTTGTTATCTGTTTTTTTGTTTTAAATTTTTAGGTCAGTCAAGGGTGTGATTCGAACACACGGAAGAAGCGTTCTACCGACTGAGCTACTGAGACAGCATTAATGTCAATTACGATCCATTTTCTGAATTGTACTTTTATTTAGGAACATTGGCACAGTCTTAGAATTTTCCCAAACTCTTTTTTGACACTTTTTATGATGCTGTAAACCCTTATCAGACTAAATGTTCCTGATTAATCGAACAATATGCCATCATGCCAGAAAATGATAGTTTTCAACATGCTATTAATTCATAGCTAAAGTTTGCAGCAGTGCAAACAAGTAGGAGTGGCTGTTTTTAAACGATGACGCCCCGATGTAACTACGTCACAAATATTCAAATGTTTAATAGAAGGACATGGAGATAACAAACAGTATTCAATATCAAAGTCCATAAAACAATAAAAAAATAGGAGCAGAGCAAACACGGACCTCAGAGGTGGGATCAGGTACCATGGAGGAGTGGCATCCCCTTCTGACCCGTCAAACCCTCTGTAACAATGATTTTATTAAAATCAATAATATACACACAATTTCGGAACTTTGAAAGTTTATATACTATATACACAAGCTGCACGGCCGAGTCTGATGTAAATCTAATTTAATGATAATTTTATGAGTTTGAATATTACATGTATATACAAGCGGAAAAAAGAAACTGTGCATAACAAAATTTAGTAAGTTTTTTTTTCTATATTTATTGCTTACTTTAGTTAAATGTGAACAATCGATAAAAGTGATGTTTTTAAACAATATCGGATAAAACACAAAGCGGATGCACGGACTTTTTATGGTTAGTGAGCACAAGTTGTTTTTTGACGTGTTCGTCTACACAAGTTTAACTGGCCAAAATTGTTTGGAGAAAGAACTGTATAAGGTTTATTTAGTCTCTATTCGAAATGAAAAACACTTTAGTTTTGACCAAATTTACCCTTTTGTCATACCACGACTCAGCGAAAACCAACGTAATATTGCTAATGGGATGCTTCAAGCTGGAATAGCAAAAGTTATCGTTGCTCGACACATTGGAGTTCATCGGAACACCACCCAATCATTATGGAGACGTTTTCAATACACTGGTAACACTCAAAATCGACCACGTTCTTGGCGACCTCGCGTGACGTCGCGTCGATAGGACAATCATTTTAGACTCGTGCACCTGAGAAAGCGTTTTCAGACAGCAAGTTTGACTACTCGAAGCAATCCTGGACCTAGACCAATCAGTCCAAGAACTGTGCACAATCGTCCGCGCCAGCACAGCCTTAGACCAAGATGTCCAGATGTTCGCCTGATAATACCTCAACTTTATCGTATTGGTAGACTAGCATGGTGCAGTCAACATCTGCGATTCCGACTACAGGACTTGGCCAATATTCAGTCCATGGACAAGTCCAGATTTCATTTAGATAGCAGTGACAGCCGTTGTAAAGAGTATCGTCACATTGGGGAGCGGTAACTGGACGCTTGTGTTGTGCACTGGCAACAAGCGTTATGGTGTGGGATGGAATCACAGCACGTGGAAGGGCCCCTTTTCAAATTGTCAATGAAAATCTAACCGGAGTGCGCTATCGAGACAAAATTATTCAGCGCCATGTGATACCCTTCATATAGGGACAGCAGAATCACATTATTTTCAGCAAAACACATGCTGCACGCGTAGGGAGAGACGTTTTCGTTCAACAGCATGTCGATATCTTGCCTTGGCCATCTGTTTCCCTCGATCTATCACCGTTTGAGCACGTTTGGGAAGAAATGGAACGAGTCTACGTCATTTGCCGAATCAGCCACTAACATTTGCTGATTTAGGCCAGGATTTTATCAACATCTGGAACAACATCCCCCAAGCATATCTGAACACTTTGATGTCATCAATGAGGCGCCGCTGTCAAGCATGCATTAATGCAAATGGTGGTCACACACGATATTAACTTTGTTAAGTCCAATTTGAATACCTTTGTCTTTCCAGTGTTCATGAATTGACGTTGTTTGACGTTAACGTTAATGAATTGAGAAATGTTGTTATGAATGCATTTGTTAATAGTATAACAAGATATAAAAAATTGTTCATGGTCATTTTTATTATCCATTCCTGTATAAAATAATGCCCATTTTTTTCCGCTAGTATATATTCATCTTTACAGACTAGAGTTTCTTATTGATGTCATGTTGCCAAATGTTTGCAATGGTATTTGTACTGATATTATTTCAAAAATTCAAATGAATACACATTACTTATAATAAAATCTAAATACATATTTTTAAACACAGGCTGTGCAAGCAAATACTATTGTTTCGCCAGTTTGATAAAAACGTAATGAAAAGGGATAATTTATTTCCATCAAAAACACCAGTATATTTTAATACAAAAATAACTTCTTTTAATGTTTTTGCTCTTTTAAACTGTTAACACTGTATAGCGTGAATAAATATATACTAATTTCAAATTGATGAACGAAATACAATCTAAAAAAAGTGGTTTAAACAAGACTAAACAAGTCTTTTCTCCGACGTCGTTTTGAACATTTTCATTTATAAATCTAGAAAAAAAAAAACATACATACGTCTTTCGGTTATTGTAAAATTGAAGTACGTGTAAAGACTGAATAATAATAAATGTTCAATCTGTTCATGTGCATTTCTACTGTCCCCATATGTTAATTAGACAAATACTTTCCTATGTCTATTACATTCCCTTTGTTAAAACTTTCTTTGTTTTGTAGGGTCGGCTTTAAGGATAAGACCAATGTGGAGTAATTGATTTCATTTAAGGCAGAAAAGCAAAATCCAGTCTGCTTTCATTCTATACTCAGACAATGATCTATGACAAGATCAGGTGCACATCAATTTTTACTTGTATTTTTAAAGAAAAACTAATTATTTGAATGTTAGTAAAACGAAATTTTGTTTCAATTCATCTAGATTATTTTCCAATGTTAAACATGATCACATAATTACTATCCCTATTTGGAATGTTCAAATGAATGTGAGCATCGGGACTAAAATCTACAAAACTTTATCATTTATCCACATAAATATTGTTGCTTTAGTTAATTTTCGTAAGTCAGGAATTGTTTGGTACCTTTTGACTTATTAAAGTCAAAGAGGACCAGCTAGATAATCTTTTTTTTTTAACAATGTCTTTAATTGATTTATATCAATATTGATACTTATAGTTATTTTTATATATCATTTGTTTAGAAACTACATTGTGAGGTAATGATAGCTCTAATAATAGTTAATTATCCATGTCATAAAAAATTAAATGTCGATTTTCCCTCTGAATAATTAATTGCGTGAACAATCGCATGTAGGAGACAATAGTAGATCTAGCTCTAATTTTGCTTTTAACACTATATTAGATAATCTTTCAAATGGGAATAAGGGCTTCAGACAATATTCGAATAAAAGATATGATCCCTGTTTTGTATTCGAAAACACAAATCTTACTACACATATACAGAAATTATCAATTTTACCCAGTCTTTAAAAGGGCGACCGGGATTCACTTACCGTGTGGAATCTACTTTTGTTTTGTACAATTTATTGTGTTCCTAGATCATAGTTCCAATAAGGGCACAATAAAGAGACACAATGTTACACATCTCACGTTTTATTGCCTAAAAATGTTGTTGAAAATGAAAAAAAAATGCCTTTTTAATGCAGTTATGTTATGTCTGTTGATACTTAAGTAAATAAACATTTTGTGGAATTAACGCATGAAATGTATTTTTTTAACATACAGTATGGTTCATTATTTTTGTTTCAAAACCAAAAAGGATATGGAGATAACGAACAGTACATGTATTCAATATAAAAGTCCACAAAACAATGCAAAATAGGAGCAGAGCAAGCACGGACATCCGAAAAATAAGAGGTGAGATCAGGCACCATGGAGGAGTGAGCATCCTCTGCTGACTTGTCACACCCGCCGTGTGCTCCTTGTCATGATCAGGAAATAACGGAAAATTCCGTCGTCAATTCAGTGTATAAATAATGAAATAGCAATTGGTATCTATACAGAAACAAACTGTCCCACATCCATGCTGAAATGGATACTTTTTGCGCCTCTATCGTAGGAGAGTTACAATCTCGAAACTCGCGTATTCTCCTAGTCACATGATCCAAACATTAGAAACATTGGGTGAACAGTGCTTTATACCCTTCATGTTCAGAGAGTTCTTTTTGTTTGTAGGATCTTTTTCATCCAGCAATAACAGATTTTACAAATGTATGAGCAATGTATGGAAAAAAGACATTTTTCTTAAGTAATTGTGGTTTATACATGCACCTATGTACATATGAACGTTAAATTAGTTCACTTGCATACAGAATATCACACTGAGTAAATGTAGGCTATACTTACAGTATGGAAATGTTTTTTAAACCTTTGAATGCATTTTCCGGTACTACGGTAATTTGATTATAGCTAAGATACCTACAAAAAATAAAGAAAATCCATTTAATTTAGTTGTTTTTTCGTTTTTTTTTTCTTCACTAATTGTTATCAGTAAAAAAGGAATGAATGGAACATACATAAGTGCAGAAGACTCCAGAAATGTAATGAATTTTCACATGGTTTACAAAAGTAATAAAAAGAATTATGATATCATTAGAAATATATCCAACGTTTAATTGCATGAATATTTTCAAAGATATTTCAGTGCATAAACTGAAAGAAGACATAGCCATAAATATTACACTACGGTCCTTGAAAAGTACTACTTTCCCACCTGAACGGTGAACGAACGCTGAACGAACGGTGAACGAACTGAAAGAAGACATAGCCATAAATATTACACTACAGTCCTTGAAAAGTACTACTTTCCCACCTGAACGGTGAACGAATGGTGAACGAACGCACGGCTAACTGTGAATGAACGATGTGCAAACACAGAACGCAACTTGATGAATGATGTGTGAGGGGTGAGTGAACGAAGAACGAGAATGGAGCGCAAACATGAGCGCAAAGTGAACGGTGAACAAACTGTGATTGCAAGATGAAGGATTTATTCGGAATGCCTCCGATCTTTACCTTGCATTGAAACTATTCTGTTGTATTTAAATGTTAAATGCTACAATATGAATAAGCGATAAATAGATAAATGAAAGAATAATAAAAACATTTTTTCTGCACATAATTACGTATAATGTTTTAAATCAATATTTTAATAACAGAAGGATGTGGAGATTAAACGATTTTTATTGCTGTAAAACATGTGTGATTGTTATCAAACACATGTACATAGTTGCATAAAAGATAAAACCAATCTATTGATAAAATAAATATGTTTAATTCCTTTAATTAATGAAATAATCTGAACTTCAGAAGAGAAAACATACTATTCAGAACTAAATAAGTAAAATGCTGTCATAGTTTTTATTTAATGGGACAAATGTTAGAAAAAGGGAGACTTGAGAGAGAGAGAGAGAGAGAGAGAGAGAGAGAGAGAGAGAGAGAGAGAGAGAGAAGGATTTAAGCTCCCTTCCTTACTCATATACATGTTGTATCGAATAAAAATTCATATCATTTTTTTCTAAATATTTCCGGGAGTGAAAGTAATCATTTTTGTTGAAGATTAACAAATCCATTTGACAGTAATCATCGGTTTTTATTTTCCTTCACCAAGTTCCAACAGTTCCCACGTAGTCCAAGTCCTTGTCCTGTCAAGCAAAATCATTCGACACAGTGGAGGTTTGGAAATCTCCTTTCACATGCTGAAGTCAAAGAATCACTTAGTTTTTCCAAGAAGTTTTCACATTTTTTCCTATAATTTTTACATTTGATTTTTCGCATTTCTACAGGAAAAGATGAATAAATAATGGGAATATATACTTGGAAGGATTAAGGTTGAATTTGATTTTGAAACATACTCCCTGCCAATTTAAAATACTACTGTCGGCACATGTATATTATGAAATACTATTGTTTAATGACTGTTTTGATGTTCGTTTTAAGACAGATTTTCTTGAGTTACAGTACACATTAAAAATTAATTAAAATATACTGAAGATACCAACTAAGAATTTGAAATCGGGAGAAAAGGCGCCGGGGTAGGGGGATGGCTCTTAATCATACTGAATGGCAAACATATATTTAATTAAAGTGAAGGAAGGAATTTCCCTTGCTAATTTTATATTATATATATATATAATTAGAACAAATTCAAATATATTACAATTAAAACAGTTGGTCTTTTCTAAAATTTTAAAATCACTTATCAATTTAATTCGCTCTAAATATATTTAATTAACTTAATATTTCTGTGCATTTTGAAAAAAAGAAATACTTGTTAGAAATATTTGTGTGTGTGTGTGTGTGTGTTCCTGTCTTGAAAAAGGCTTGGATTATTATCCATCCATAATCCATCAACTAAATGTATTTGTCGTTTTTTACATTACAACAAAATGTTGCCGTGCTTTAAGTATTTGTACATTGTCCTTATATATAAATGTATTGTTTTACATTGCTCTTTTTTTAATTTAAAATTTGAGCATCGTTTTACATACATGTAGGTATTTAATGTATCATTTCCAGGGAAATTTCATGGATAAAGTTCAGCTAAGTTATAGTAATAGAAATATACATATCGCTAATACTTTTTGCAAGGAAATAATTATTCTTCAAGCACGATATCTTGGTTATTTAATTAAAAAACGTGTAAATCCTCATCAAAAAGATGAGTCCTTTCACATCGGAGTTCCGAATGATAATAAAGACTGAACGATAAGTGAACGCAAAGTAAACGGAACGAAGAGCAAACTATGAACGCGAGCGCACGGTGAACACAAAACTGTGAACGGAGAGCGAACTATGAACGCACGGTGAACGAACACTGAACGAACAGTGAACGAATAGAAAAATAGAAAATACAAACGTTTCAGTGATTGTATTGTTTACTTTAGTTTTCAAAGGATATCATGAATTAACATTATTCCAAATTTGTGTCTTAAACACAAAGATGTTTTATCCTTTTTGTAGGTTGTTTTTGTTACATTATGATTTCCTAATTGTTATTTTACATCAATTATTATGATTTTTTTTATTACAAGACAATGTTCAGAATCCATTTATACTGAACCTACTCAGCACCGCGAGGACTTCCTATTTGAAATCAACGGAAAATAGAAGTGTAAAAACGGGCATTGTTTATAAAACTGAATTTATTTTTATTCAGCTGTTTTTATTATCACAGAACTTAATATACTTATGGAAATAGCATGGTTTAACCTACTCTGCACTGTATGAAGTTTGGTCCCATCGATGGACAGTCACGTGATAAATGTGTAATACGTGTACTGAATGACAGTCATTAACAAATTTCAATATCGCAAGGGCATACGCTAGTTGAAATTAAAAATTCAAGCTATTAACTGTTTCTGCATGCTTTGTACTTTTTGGAAAATGCTGCTGCTTTGAATATAATTCGCGTTTTAATAGTAAAAATTATTAGTAAATAGACCCATCTCGAAATCTGATTTAATTTTTCAAAATAATTTGTGCAATTATAAAGTCATCCTCTCGATTTAAAGAGAGCAGCAGCACATTTCAACTTAAGGAACATATCCTTTATTTATATTAAAAAATTGGTTAAGATTTATTTAATGTATGCCTTTGCAAAAGAACGATTTAATGAGGTACCTCGATGTAAAATATTACTTAACCTGAATATAAAATTATTTGACCCTCTTACTGCCAGAGGGGTCATATATGGGCTCTACCAACTGGCTGCCACAGACAGGGGTCATATATGACCCATCAAAAGTATTTCATTTATTAAGTTTGGATCTATTCATGATTTAAGTTCTGTAATGTAATATTCATTCTGAGACATTTATTTATTTCAAGTGATACAACTTGTATCTTGTCCGTAGGCATATATTGAAGTCGACATCTGTGATACATTGACGACGTCAAACTCGCATTGATGACGTTAAGAATGTCACAACAGGTATTGAGCTATTCAAGGGACTTGACAAATTATCATGATGATGAATAAAACAGCTATTAAACTTTCTATCTTATTTAAAAAAAAAATAGATTCATGTTGAGATCTATATCCAGAAAAAAATAGAATAATAATAAATAAATAAAGAAAATAAAATAAAACGAATATTGGCGAGAAATATGATTATGACTTCATACATATAATATCTTTAAGGAGAAGACTTGAAATTGATCTTTGTTAATTAATAAAAGAATCATTATTTGCAATGTATTTTCAGTACTAGCATTGTCTTTTTTCCCCATAGAAACGCAATTAAAATTTAGGATGTTTCTCTTTCATGACTGACTGACATTTTGAATTAAGTCTAAGATTGCTTAATGATCTGGAGGCCAGAACAGGGAAATTATATTATGAATATTTATATGAAATCTATCTAAAACCTTATGTATATTTTGTAAACAAAAACTCAAATCCCTGTAGTACTCCAAAATTTAATTTAAGAAAAGATGCACATCAATTAAAAAAAAACAAAAAAAAAAAAAAAAACAAGCAGGTTATGTGCTGAAACAATGCATCTTTAATAAACTATTGATTATATCATGGAGAAAACGAAAAAAAAATCGTTGGTTACATATTGATGAATCTGTTTCTGTGGGGCACTTCTAATTTCCTGGCTCTGATATGATTCTGAGCAACAGAAAGGGTTGTCGTACTTTGTCAATTTCTTTAGAAGTAATGAAACGACATGTTAGAGGGATTAATATTTTCAAGTTTTTACATACTGTATTACAGTGGATTAGCTATATACTATAGGCAAGCATGTAGTATCTACACATCTTACAGTCCTAATTGTTGTCAATTTCTGTTTAGCGACCCCCCCCTTCCGCTTTGGGATGTTATTGTTGCTCCAGACTCTGTTGCTTGATTCAGAAAAGCATGTACATTAATATCTTTGCCTAATTATGCCACTGGAATACACATCTTAGGCTACACTATAAAATCAATTATTTTTTACAATTCATGCTAGTAAATTAACTTTTAAAGATTAAAATTTTTAGCTTCTTAAATTCAACTTGTTCACACCTGCAAATAAGCGTAAGCTGTGTATTTCTTTCATTCCATATGTGCCTGAAATTTAATATGATATTCTTAGAGTACTTTGGAATGTTGGTTTTAAAAATACCCTTTTTAAATCGGCAAGCAATTAGATTAAGCAATTGGATAAGCAAAATTTGAGATTATCATGTGCAGTATGCAGATTTTTTTAAATTAGGTCCCTCGTAAGCCATTTGCCAAAATAGATAATATATATACATGTATTTTCATATCGTGGCATTAGCAGGGACATGCGGTATATGAATTTTATTTTTTTTTTTTTTAATCCTTAAAAGTTTTAGTTGATATTTTTATTTACATATTGCGAGCATTTCAGTTTAAAATCTATTTAAATCAATTTCAATTTCAGTTTATTTTTCTTTGGGTTGGGAGGTTCGGTTGGGGGGTTATATTCATAGGAGGAATATCAAATAGAGACTACGTACGTATCAAGCTAAGAAGTTATCACACAAACGTTATTTATGTTATCATTGAGGGGACCCAAGCATAAAGTACAGCGTTTACTTACTAGTATGTTTTACACAAATTACACAGTTAAATACATATCGACAAAATTAGGGGGGTTGAAACGGTCCCTCAAGCCTCCCCTTCCGGTTTCTACAGACATAAAAGGATTCATTCTATATGCACATTTACATGGAACAATTTCCCTCCTTAAAATTCACTGGCGTTTAGAACTTAAAGTATTAGGTTTCATGCACAAACCAATAGAAGAGTTAGATTTTGTAAATGTTTTTTTTTTTTTTTTTTTTTTTTATTTTTTTAATTTTATTTATTTATTTATTTTTTTGTCTTATTACAAAGATATTACACCAAGTACGTTTTTTTCCATGCCATTTACTCACACTTTCTCACTCACACTCATTTTGTAAATGTTATAAATGATTACATTATAACATTATTTACCCCCCCTTTTTTTTACTAGTAAAGTGTTTGTAACAACCGTGTGTGTGTGGTTTGCTAGGCCCCTTCCCAAGCTTTTCGGATAAATCTACTTTTGTTATAATACTTTTTTGTCGCCTGCAGAGCAAAGCGGGACTTAGGGATCACTTTACCCGGCATCTGTCTGTCTAGCTGTCCCTCCGTCTGTCACACCTTATATCTCAAAAAGTGTAGGAGGTATGGATTTGATATTTTGTTCATACATAGCTTTCTTTAACTCGACCTTTGAATTACTTTTTAGAATGGTTAGCGGTACCGATATACAACTTATTTTTATCCTGCAACTACCCCTTGCATTGACCTAATAAAGGTAACCTAATAAACCAAAGCTTTATCCGGTCACTGCCCTAATAAAGCCTCGTGCATGTATTCCGACGTTCTAAAAGCATTGTGACGTCACGTATATTGCAATGTTTACGCCATGGTGTTATAGTTTCAACTGCAGATATGTGCCTAAATCTGTCGAAAATAGCTAGTTTTTGGCGTTCAAATGTAAAAAATATGTTGCAGGATAAACAAAATACACGATAACTGTCTTGAAATATAAGCGATATTTGGGCTCGGGTCGAAAACGTAAGAGGGCTCGGCAAGCCTCGCCCTCTATCACGTTTTCTTACCCTCGCCCAAATATCGCTTACATTTCAAGACAGTAACCATGTATTTTATACTTATATTTAAGAGGTAAGTCTACGCTACTTGCACATGTATTTAACATGTGTACTGTTTGTCGTATAACTTAAAAAAAAAAAAAACAGCGTTACACTTGACCGCTTGACTTTGAACTTCGACCTACTCTGCGAAATATATTGCAGAAGGTTGAATTAAATTGATCCCTTTTGAATTTAGAGAGGCAGTGATTTAATAATTAGCTTTTATGCATGTTTATGAGTAAATGACAATGTATATTTTGACACTGTATGAAATACAGTTGTCACAAAAGCTGAAATTCAAGAAATATGAAAATACATTTATATTCCAAAATGAAAGAGGTAGACTGACAATTGTGGTTAAGACAGACTGAAGTCTCTTTTGAAGGATTCTTTAAATCACGAATAGGGGTTGGGGATATGTACTTCAGATTGTCAGATTCTTAATCCAGTTTACTATCCGTGCATCTTTTTTTCTTGCATGATCTATGAAAAATGTATATAACGCTAGTAGCAATTAAATAGCTGATCACTCTTAGATTTAGTTACATTTTTAATGGAGCTAAAAGCAGGCAACACATGACTTCCTTTGAATACTCTAGTTCTGAAATAACTTGTCACATACATGTATGGCATTTTCTTGATTTTATGCACTTGAAATCGTAAAAAATGCTTATCTTAAATTCGTATCTCAGCAACAACCACGAGAATGTAAATCACGTAGAGGAAGATTTTCTCTCTCTCTCTCTCTCTCTCTCTCTCTCTCTCTCTCTCTTTGTTTTTTGAACATTTAAGAAAATGAATGGTAGTAAGAGTTACCTTATTACTTTTGTATCCCAGATCGTAATGTTTGTAAGCTTAAAGAAAGTTTCGTGCATTTATTTTGTCAAAAAATCTCTTTTCTAAGTGAAGACTGTGACTATTTTGCATAACATATGCATAGAATAGTGTTAAATTTATAAATAAAATACTTTTTATTTTTACTGCTCATTCTATCCTCCGAATGACATATCTATAAGTAGTAATTTAAATAGTGTTAAAACTTTTTAAAAATTTGTTTTGTTAATTGTTAGAAGCGTTCATATTTTTCTTACTCTTTTATTTTATGACTTTTTCCAAAAAATGCTGATTTTTTTATGACTGTGACCTAATACTAGCAAAGGAACTGACGTCATTAAATCAGAATTGAAATGTCCCTGTGTTCGTTATTTAGTAATTTGTAATTTTAATCATTATAGATCTAGTCAAAAATTATCTTTAGGATGTTGCTTATCATTAAAAGAATATCCGATACTTTCTTATACTTTAAGCAAAAGTTCAGGCGTATCAACTCTACAAATAAGACACAGTTCTGGCAATAAGAGGGCTAGATACATTCTCTTGATAGTTAATGAATATCGCACTAAACAAATGATAAACGTTGCTATTAATAGCCTTTAAGACCTGTAAATAACATTCTGTTTTTAAATAAAACGCATTTTTCATTGTTTAAAAAATCATCAATCTGCCTCTCACATCTTATGAAATACGTCATTTTTACCAAAATGACGTCATGATTGACAAGTTCATCGAAATTAGTGATTTGTTTATAACCAACTGTATAGGATTTATACGAGCAACTCTTTTTAAATGCATTGATAAGTTTTATTGTTGTTTATAATGCTAATGCAGTTTAAAATTGTTAATTTATTTTCTGGTATTACGAGGAATGCATAATAGTTATATTTTAATGTGACGTCACAGTAAAACTTTTCCCTTATTAATTAGGCCATGCCTCCTTATTTCAGACTTAACAATGCTGCGTACCGTGCATTTCATGAAAAATTTCACAGTCCCTAAATATATGTTGTTTATTTATGCCCTTTTCTGTGCAATGAACTAATAATCAACAATTTTACTTCATTGGAGAGATATGATTCTCGACTTTGTCTGCCTTTGTCACAATAAATGAGATCCGACGTTTCTAAAGTTGGAATGTTTAGATTCTTTTCATATATTAAAAAGCAATGTAGGAAATGAGGATAGTGCAAGTTTTTCGTTTTTCGCAGAATAAGTTTTTTTTTTCAGTTGATAGTAAAACTATAGACTATTTATTATTAAGCTTGTTGTGTTACATATTCTTGGGTTTTCGTGAAGTTTGTGAACAAATGCTTTAATGTTTTGTACAGTGACTGCACTGTCAAACGTGTTCAATAATATTTTAACAGAAACCATGATTTTTATAAAAATAAATAATATACACACTATTTTCGGAGCTTTGAATGTTTACATACTGTATGTACATGTACAAGCCGCACGACCCAGTCTTGTTTCAATATAATTTAATAATAACGTCATGAGTTTGAATTTTGAATAATACACAGGAAAATGAATAATTTTGGATCATTTAAAGACTTAAAATGTCGCTGGATTCCTCTCATTTATGTGCAACACCGACCAGTAAATTGTTCTGGTGATTATTTTTAATTAATATTTTCATTTTGTTCACAAGTGCTTGAACTTGAGGATTAGCTGTTAATGACTGTGCTTTAAGTTTGAAAACTGCATTCGGAAAATTAAGATGATTTTTGCGTCGATAAATATTTCTTTATCTATAAAGTTATGAATAAAACGTCTCAAAATATCGAATATTAGAATAATTCTTTTTGGTACATGTATCTTTTTTATTCTCATTAGCTATTTATAAATTTAAGATTTTTAAGAAAGGATTTTACAAGAAATCAGTTATGGAGTGTGCAAAGGCCGGTTTACTCAGCTATGTTAAGGACCGATATGGAAAATGTGACCTTTGCACCGTTTAATACGTATAACTTCTTTTAAAAGATTGCAATAAAACAACTGAATACTTGTAGAAAATGTAATATAGCTTTCAATAACGGATAGGACTGGGCCGTAGTTATTACCAGTTATATCGCATGTATCAGCTGTTTGTCACGTGACTTGTATAAAAAAAGAATTGTTAAGCTGAATGTAGGAAATGCGGATAGTGCAAGGGCATACGTTTGTTTTTCAAGGAAAAAACTGATACACATTAAAACATAAAGACATTAAAAGATGTTTATTTCCTCTACCCAGAAAGTGCTGGAAACTAGTCTGTGCTGTTTGCAAAGTACGGAAAATTTTGCCGAAAATGCTTATTATAGCATAAAAATTCCACTTCGCTTAAATTCTGTAATAAATAAAAATAATGTTATGCAGACCAGGAGCAGCTCCCAGCAGTTTTCAAAATATACACTATATAAGCAATAAATATTCCAAATTTCAGCTCAAACAAAATAGTCTATGCCCTTGCACTTTTGATGTAAATCACGAATACACTTATCGTTTTAGCAATATCCTCTACATTTCTTGTCCCTGGGCGACTCCACTGCTACTAGATAAATTTGTATTCTATACAAATTATATTTAATAACTTATTTTCTTTTAGGTTTAATGAATAGGTTAAAAAATATCACATTTATTTAAGTATTCTTGTAAATATTAAACCAGTGAATCTAGTCCTCTGGGTTACCTCTGCTGCGTCATGTCAAGGCTGATGAAGTCATATTTGACGAATGACTTTCTTTTATTACTCGACTGTAATGCTATCAAGTATTGTCATTTTACAAGATTTTATAGATAATTGATAAAATAGATACAATCAAGCTGTTATTTACGCATGATCATATCGTTGATTAATTTTTGTGGCTTGTTAAATTTCAATGACGTCACATTTAAACTTCCAATACCGTGTACAAGGAATGTGAACTCTGACCATCCTTATCATAGCCGAGTACATTTTGTATCTTGATACATGCATCCTAATTGCCAGTGTAAATAATCCTTGTGTCAAATTTAATAGGTGTTGCATCTTGACAGATCAAATTGAACTTGCTCTATTCCGTGTGTCATGGAACTGACCAATGAAAAAAAGTCAAAGTTGAGATTGAATCATAAGCCTTACTTTCCTTCATACACTGTATATTTGCAAAAATTGCTTCCCAAATTACAAAAAACAAAGGAAATACTGATTAAAACTACAATTAGAAAAAAAAAAGTAATAATTATCAAATAGAGGAGGGGTTTTTTTAAGAATATATATATAAATTATATCTTCCAAAAATTATCATTTAAAGGAAATTAGGAATGATTTGTTCAGCTAAAATAAATCTGGAAATGGAGTTTGAAGGTTTTGTAATTTTTTTAAGTTGATAAATTCCATCTTGATAAAGTATTCTAAAAATGCATGTGTCAAGAGACATATAGTTTAAATAAGAAGACACATGATTCAAAATAGAAGAATGAGTTTAAATGCGTGTATCAAGATGCACAGTGTAAACCAACCCTAAGGTATTTTACACAATCTCTATAAACGTCAAGTATTTTTAATGATGAATGAAACTTATTCTATATATTACATTTTGTTTTAAATTTACTACATGTGGCTGTATATTATACATTTTTAACACGTCATCGCGCCGGGCACCATATCCGCTTTATGTTTTTTAACAACGTCAAACTCTATGTCAATGAAATGAACATCTTAAGACTTAATGCGCTTTCATATGCTTTAAAATGCGTTGATATTTTATTTTACGGATGTTTGAATCTTTATAACATTATTTACTTGTGTCCTTTCTGACATGATTTATTTTTATCAAATAAAATCAGCGACATGATTATTTTTAAACATGTTAAGAGCTGGAAAATATCTGCAGCAATGTTGTGTTAGTTGAAAACGATTGTTCATTACTAAACAAAATATTACTCGTAATTTTTCTATTTTCATAATAAATATTTCATCAGCCAAATAAAGAAAATATAGCATATTAATCTCAATAATCGCAAGTATGAATAAATCTTGATGAAGGTGAACACATTGGTTTATTCTGTTTTTATTTAGTCTGCATTACGTTGTTAGGCAGTCAAATCGGCAACACGCGCAGATTTTTACATAAACTATTTCTCCCTAGTTTCTAAATAAAAACATTGTGCATTGCCATGTCTTCTTAACATTTAGTCGGCGCTATTCCTGTACAATGCTAAGAACGTTTAAATAAGTGGGTTTTTTTTTCTTTTTCTTTTTTTTTTTTTTGCATTTTCGACATATCTTGCACACTGCACACGATTTTAAAGCACAATATCATGAAAAATTATTTCTTCTACTTTAGTGAATTTATTTAAAGTACAGCCACCACGTGCCCTATAGGTACGTACAGCCTGAAACTGCTTTTCTTGCGAATTATATACCTAATATTTTTACTCATATTACAATATGTACAAGTATAGAGTACAACACATGTATAGACAGTATATAAATACATTCAAGTCTGTTTCTAATTTATACTAAGGTGAGAAAATCAACATCTTTGATAACTCTCTGCATAGTGCATTCTAAAGGTTATAATTGGAAGACTTATTTTCAGATACATTCCCTGATGTAAGGGTCTAGAAGAAGAAAAATATATACTGTAAAATCATATATTTTCGTAGGGTCAAATTTTCGTGGTTTGAGGAAAAAATGTTGGTTCGTGGGGATTTGATTTCGTGGATGAAGAACGTTTTAGTAGTTGTGCATATGAAAATTTACATTTCGTGGTGGTCATAAATTTGTGGGTCTCTCCATACCACGAAAACAACGAAAATTAAACCCCCACGGAAATTAGTGTTTTAACAGTATCTTATACGGATATAAGTCATATAGAACGTTCGTATGGAAGTACATGTACATTTGAAAACAATTTTTATGCGAAATGTTCTACTAAATAACTACATTCCAGTTAAAGTTTTAAACACTTTTAAAAATCACATCTGAGTTTTAGAAATATGCACTTATTCAATGACTTCATTACATGTACATTACATTATAATAAACCGTTTTTAATTAAGAATTTGTGTCATACATGCAGCAGTTGTTAGCTACGTGGTATGCAATTGATAAGTGCCTACGATATTAAATGAACCGCAATGTATTGAGATAAGCATGACAAGAAGGGCCCCTATCTACCAACAGTGAATTTTCGTACAATGCATATCTTTATCTTACTTATTGACTCCTATTATAATAAGTGCAAATTACTCAGTATTACATATAAGTTGCCGAAATAGAGTCGAGGATTTTTAATTGAATATCTTTAGAAAACCCAGTGGATGTATCTAACTAGCTTAATGGCGCTGGATCGCCAACGGAGTAAATGTATGATGACAGTAAGCATTTTGCTCTGTGCTTAGCGCCCAAAAAGCGTAAAATCATTGCTCTTTGTCTCCTATGACCACACGATTAAAAATCAATATGTATTTTCAAAATGTTAGTCACTGGTCCTGCTTTTACACATACATATAAATGAATGAAAAAGTCAAAAAATGTAATCTGGATTCACACTGATTCATACATTGTAATACTGCACAGTTTAATTCATTACATGTTTTTAAATGCAAGTAAAGGGATCAGATTTATACATTCTTTTGAACGAAAGATACAAATGATCAAATGAACGTCATTCTTCAAATCTCCAATAGATTTTCCATCAATCCACATTTCCACATTTTTTTCTATGGATTATAATGGATTAAATGTATCAGATCCATGTTAAAGTCACGTATTTAAAGATTAAGGGGCAATATGAAAACCATCTATCCTTCTGTGTTTAATAAACCAGAAGTGAACAAGATGTGTTTGTGAAACACTACGCGCCCGGCGTCAACAAAATTCTAAAAAGGTATTTTTAGTATATAGGTCACAGTCAAGGTCACAAGGTCATTGACTTTGGTGTTGTTTGAAAGAAATTTATTAGTGGAGTATGCATACTAAATATGAAGTCCCTATCTTCTATGGTTCAAAAATTATGGCAAAAAGTGGAAAAAGATATTTTTAGCATGTAGGTCACAGTCAAGGTAAAAACGTCATTGACCTTGGTGTTGTTTGAAAGAACTTTATTAGTGAAGTATGCATACTAAATATGAAGTCCCTATCTCCTATGGTTCAAAAGTTATGGCAAAAAGTGGAAAAAACTATTGTTAGCATATAGGTCACAGTCAAGGCCACTGACCTTGATGTCATTTGAAAGAACTTTATCAGTGGAGTATGCATACCAAATATGAAGTCTCTATCTCTTATGGTTCAAAAGTTTTGGCGAAGGTTAAAGTTGGCAACAGACAGACAGACAAACAGACAAACAGAAGAACAGACAGGGAAAAAACAATTTACGCCCCGGATCTATCGATCCGGGCGCATAAAAAAGAATTAGATAGATTACACGATCAGTACGTACTGGTTCCTGCCGACAAGGCAGGTGACAACATTGTCTTCGTTTGTAAGGCTCATTATATAAATTGCATTCTAGAAGAAATTTGGGTCAATTCTACAAGTGGTAATATTACTTATATAAATACTTCCCTTTCTAGGGAAGAAATTCTTCAAAATCACCTGTCAGTTTTGAACACTTTTAATATTCCACAGAGTCAAAATGAATTTGAACTACCTTATATATATATTGGATTCCGAAACTTCATAAGAATCCTTACAAACAAAGATTCATTGCAGGTTCCAGTAAATGTTCAAACAAGCCTCTTTCGTTACTCCTCACTTAGATATTGACAGTAGTGAAGGAAAAACTTTAAGAGTACTGTGCAACTATATATTCTAGAACTGGTGTGACTCAGATGTGGATACTAAAAAATTTTAAAGAACTTTTGGACAATTTGAAATCACAAGACTTTACAAAAGATCAACAGCTAAAAAACTTACGACTTTTTAACTTTATACACAACAATTCCCCACGACAAATTAAAATCCAGACTTTTTGATATCATTGACAGCTGCTTCTTCAATAAAAATGGAACTCGTAAATTCACTTACCTCTTCACTGATCATTTGCAAAATTATTTTCTTAAAACAGACTCTGATTGAACACATAAGTACTCTGAAGTTGACATCAAGAAGATGCTTGAATTTCTGATTAACAATATCTATGTTTTTTTGGAGACCAGGTATTCCAACAATCTATTGGAATTCCCATGGGTACAAATTGCGCTCCGTTATTGGCAGACTTATTTTTTATATTCATATGAAGCGGAATTTATGCAAAATCTTATGCGTGAAAAAAAGAAATCACTTGCTGTGTCCTTCTGCAAGTGAGTTAAGGCTACACATGGGGGTTTCTATGCAAAATATTAATTAAATACCATAATTTCTCTACCTACCGCACAAAAAATGTTAAGACTTGTTTTCTAATATATTCTTGGTACCCATGACATGCGATAACCAGTACACATTATGACGTCATATTATGACGTCATCGACCTCTACTATACAAGTTTATAAGAAACATCAACAAAATCACTTCGGCGCAAGGGCATACCTTATTTTGTTTTACAGAAACAAGGTATAAAAAGACGCAGGATATTTCAAGGATTAAAGATATTGCTGCACAAATGTCGGCACTGCAATTGTTTAGTTACTATTCGTGCAGTTTTAAGTTTAAACAGAGTAAAAATTCACAGTCGACTGTAAGTTTCTAAAAAATTTTATCGATTGAGAATGTGCATAGGATTTGTGCAGCAATTTTATTAATTTTTAGAAAATTCTCCATAATATTTTACATTGTTTATTTCAAATTAGATAGGATATGCCCTTGCGTTGATGTGATTTTGTTGATCGGATTTATTACCTTGAATGGGAGAAAACAATGACGTCATAATATGATGTCATAATGTGCACTTGCATTAATAAACAGTGGGTACTAAGTATATATAAGAAAATCAATTTGAACTTTCTCTGTACATAACATATAGAACTTATGACTTTTTATTAGCTCATTTGCGTAAAAATATTCATATTTAGCCTTAACTCACTTGCGTCATCTCGACAATTAGATATATTGACGACGTATTATTTCCATTCCTACGTCGATACGATATATCCTGGTGATCTTTAGCTGCAGATCTGTAGCGTTATGGTTTTATATATCTGTCTTTGTTATGGTCAAAGACAAATATATAAAACCATAACGCTACAGATCTGCAGCTAGGTGAGCTTGAGATAAAAGATACCACAGACTCCAACACTTCTGTTTCATACCTGGATATTTTACTTGAAAAAGACACTAATAGCAACTTGAATAATGCTGCTGCTTTCTTTAAATAGAGCGTAACTAAATACGGACATAAAATACTTGGTAAAGGTCATACATATCTCGACATGGGCATATTTACTTGAAACTTTGACTTATAAAATGCGAGTTCTATATAAAGCAGCAGCACTTTCAAGAAAGTACAAAGTATGCAGAAAGCAAATGGTAACTTAAATTTTTAAATTTCTAATGTAAAATATTATATATTTATGTGTCATTTTTATTCTTTTACGATGATTATTTTTGCTAACTTCTACATATGTCTGAGACATTTCCCAGCCGTGATTATATTCGGACAAGATGATGGAAAGATGCAATCAAATTATTTGTAATAGATTAAATTTTCAAACCTAAATAAGTAATGTGCTGTCATAGTTTTTTAGTTTTTATTGAAGAGAGAAATGGACGAGAGAGAGAGAGAGAGAGAGAGAGAGAAAGACACTCCCTCTATTTTCAGATATCTGTTGTAACAAATAAAAATTCTTATTATTTTTCAAATATTCCTAGCAGTAAAAGTAATCATTTTTTTATATAACTTTGTAATAAATTATTTTTTTTAAGATTGACAAATCCATTTGACAGTAATCATCGGTCAAAGTCCACGTATTTGTCCTGTCAATCAAAATCATTCGATGCAGTGGAGGTGTGAATTTCGGGAGGAAACCGCCCGGGGGAGAGTAGGGCCTTTAATCATATTGAATGGCAAACATATATTTAGGTACAGTGAATTAAGGAATTTTCCCTCTCTTAAAAAAATAGACTTGACATAAAAATTCTAATGTATTACATTTTAAACTGTTGATCTTTTCCTAGAATTTAAAATTAAGCACACTAACATTTAATAGCTCTAAAGATATTAAATTAACCGAATATCTTAAGTACTGTTCATAATTCTCAGACCCACGTGTAGTTCTTATTTGTTTTCGTTCATTTTTTAAAAAATATGTGTTAGAAATAATGTTTTTTGTATTCTTGTCTTATAAAAAAATTTGGATTATTATCCGTATATTGCCCTTATTTGAATTAAATATTTTGGCATCGGTCTAAATACATGTACATGTAGGTACTTATTTTCGAAGGAAATGTCATGAATAAAGTAACAGCAAAGTTATAATAATAGAACTATAGATATAGTAGATATTTTTTGCAATGAAATAATTATTCTTCAAACACGATATCATAGTTATTTCATTAAAAAAGGTTTAAATCCTTCCCATTAAAAAGATAAGTCCTTTCACTTCGGAGTTCCGAGACAATGAAGACTAAACGATAAATGAACGGTGAAGGCAAAGTAAACGTAATGAAGAGCAAACGGTGAACCTTTTTTTGAACGGTTAAGGCGAGCGCCAGGTGAACGGTGAACGCAAAACTGTGAATGGAGAGCGAACGGTGAACGCACGCTGAACGATCGGTGAACGTACGGTGAACGAACGCTGAACAAACGGTGAGCGAATGGAAAAATGGGAAAATACTGTATATGCATTCTTAGATGTTTCATCCATGCATGTTTGGTCCTTATAAGGCTCATAGTTACTTGGAAATGAAACCTGCACCATTAACTTTAATCTGTTCACTCATCCAAAAATGAAGGTCAGATTCAGCACCCGAAAGAAGCCTGGTTTTATGGATTCTTTGATGTATTATCCATGCAAGTTTGGTCATTATAGGGTTCACAGTTACTTGGAAATGAGACCTGCACCAAATACATTTACCTGCTCACTCATCCGAAAAATGAAGGTCCAATTCAGCATCCGAAGCAAGTCCTGTGGTGCGCATCTTAAGATGTATCGTCCATGCAAGTTTGGTCAACAGTAGGATTATAGTTACTTGGAAATGATATATACACCAAAATTTTCACCAAAAATGTTAACCTTCTCCAAAAACTTGACCTGGCCATTCCTTTGCTGAAATTACAGCATCTGAAAACTTGAATGGTACAAAAAACACACTAGAACTATCTTCGATACATGTCTAATCAATACAGGGCATAGAAATACTTAAAAGAAAACTGGTCTAAAAACTTTAGCTGGGACGCCGACGCCGACACCGACGCCGAGAGTATTACATAAGCTTCCCAAACTTCGTTGAGGTTAGCTAAAATGAGTTGTTAAAAAATGAGAAAAGTACAGAACTCTTTTCATAGGGCACCTACTTTCGTCAGTAAAGTTCTTTAAAATGAAATGCTTTTTAAATTACAATTTTACTTTCTTTTTATATATATTCATATGTAAACAACCTTCATTACTACCAACGTTCATTCCGTACTTCCGTATACTTCTCGAGATATTCTGAAACCAATTCGAAAAATGTTCGTAATTTTTTTACTCGATCCATTTGCAAAGGCCTAAGGCGTAGATTAATTTTAACTTTTATACTACAATAGCAATTGCACATATTTCAAAACATTAAAAGCCGTTTAATTAAAATGTTGATTTGAAACATTATACGTAATTGCAGAAAAATTGTTTTAATTATTTATCTATTCATCTTTTTATTGTTTATTTATATTTATGCACCTGACATTAGAATACAGTTTCAGTGAAAGGAAAAGATCGTTGGCATTTCGAAAAAAAAAAGTGTTTATCCTGCGTCCACCGTTCGTTCACCGTTCACTTTGGGCTCGCGTTTCCGCTCCGTTTGCATTCTGCGTTTGCTCACCGTTCACACATCGTTCATCAAGTTGCGTTCAGTGTTCACACATTGTTCACTCACCATTCGTTCGCCTTTTGTACAGCGTTAGTTAAGGTTCAGGTGGGAAAGTAGAGCGTCTCAGGGACTGTATGTACAAAATAATGCTCGTTATCTCCATATCCTTCTTCATACATTTCATAGATCAGTATGAAATACACTTTGTGTATATAAAATCTAAGATTTCCCAGCTTTTGCTTGTTAGCAAAGGAACCATTAAAAGGAACATATGGCTATTCCCTCAAACTTGAGGAAATATGGTAAAATTTTTAACTTTGTCACCCTCTTCTGGCCCTATTGTAGATTTTTAAAACAAACAAATGCTGCTTATAAAACAAGTAACATACATGTTCTTCATTGCAATCTATCAACAGCGTGATGTGTTTCTATAATAATATCAAAACAGGGGGAAGGGGGTCAAATTTGGGATTAACATACCTCGTCTTCCATTACGATTGTCATATCGTAAAATAGATTTTTATTGGTAATTGGATTATAGATGTCACACATATAACTAAATTGTATTACTATTATAAATGTGTTTTTTTTTCTTAGTTTTTTTTTTGTTCTGTAAAGGCGTGCATAACCAATCGAATTCAATCGGTTCTGCAGGTATGTGAGAGCCATATGCGAGTTTTTTGTAACCTAATATGGACCGATGCATTTCACTCTACGTGTACTAATTTTGTACATTTTTTTTTAATTACTCGTGCACTATATAATAGAGCTGAAACAAATGTTCGAACATTCGGAAACGAATAGTTTTTCACGATTATTCGAATGGAAAATTTGCATTCGAATATTCGGTCACATGATTAAATACTCGTATGTCATGAAATAAACTGTACAGCATACCAGTATCCAGTCACACGATCGCGATGGAAAAGAGAAGCTGGGTATCGGAGCATTCTGCATTGAATGTAAACAAAGATAAAGCAGTATGCAAACTATGTCCACACGGTAGTACCAGCCTGATTTATAAAGGCACGACATCAAACTTGAGCAACCATCTAAAAGCAAAACACCCATTAGTCTCATAGTTTGTAAATTTCGTCATTTCTCCGATCTAGGCTATGGCAGCCATTAGTTTATATCGAAAGTAATAGCAGGTTTTTATCGTATGGAGAGAAGTATTCCGGATTAAGAAATGTATATAGCGATTGTACAATAAATATTGCAGAAATCAGTTGTGAAAACGTGCGAGTATCAGTTACTGAATTTTATTTTTTTTATAGTTTAATTGCTATGTTCTGATAAAAAAAAAAGTAAATGCGAGGAAATCTTTATAAATTTAATTAAGTTTAGAAGGCGAACTTTTTAGCTATTTGATACAAGAATACAAGATAAATCCTTGATAGATAATTAGATATAATAATTTATATTATATATGAAATAATATTGGTAAAAGTATGTTCATACATTTGAAAATATTACATTTTAGTGACACTGGCACTGAACGTGGCAAAAAGCGGCCATTGAAATCTCAATCAACATTGCAGTTTACCGAATTTAGCAAGAAAAAACCGAAGTCACGAGAAAGTTGGTTAGCAACTAAAAAATATTTGGTTGAAATGTGTGCCCGAGATCTTCGTCCCCTTAGTATTGTGAATGGAGCAGGGTTTAGAAATTTTGTTCACTGCCTTGACCCATCATACGTCGTTCCTTCGCATACTACCATGAAAAATTACACCAATTATTACAACGGCACATTAAAGCAAACAGTGGCGAATGAATTGCAGTCACAATTATCATTAGCATTTACAACCGATACCTGGACATCGTGCGCAACGGAGGGGTATCTCACCTTGACAGCTCATTTTATAGACAGTATGTGGCAATGCCGTTATTATGTCTTGGCTACCATAGAGGTCAAAGATCACCACACAGGGTAAAATCTTGCGGATGAAATTAAAGGTATACTAACGGACTTCGGACTCTCAAATACGCCAGTATCAGGCATCACTACTGATAACGCTTCCAATATGGTAACTATGACAACCCATCTAGAATGGCCACATATTCGTTGCTTTGCATATACCCTGCAACTGAGTGTAAAAGCCGGACTACAAATTAAGGAAATATCCAGCGCAACGGCAGCAGCAAGGAAACTTGTGGCTCATTTCAAGAGAAGTTCTTTGGCTTCCAACGACCTGAAGTCTCACCAGAAGCAGTTAGATCTGCCACAACACTCGCTGCTGCAAAACGTCCCCACCAGATGGAATGCTACTTACATTATGTTTGAACGACTTCTTGAGCAACGCCTGGCGATCTTTGCCGTCCTTCATAATACAGCTATCACAAGTCCGTCCGATGCAAGGGTCCTTGAATTATCAGACCAGGTCTGGAAAATTATGGAGGACTTAGTTCCTGTTTTAAAACCGCTGCAAGTCGCTACTACAACAATTAGCGGAACAAGCTACCCTACATTGAGCATGGTCTATCCGATTGTAATTGGTTTCCTGAAGAATCACTTGAATGTACAAGGGAAAGACACCACTGTTCTAGTCAAATTCAAAGAAGCAGTTACTAAAGATCTCTCGTCTCGATTTCCACAAACCGATCATGAATTAGCAACGCACCAAGCTGTTCTTACCTGCGCCCTTGACCCACGGTACAATTCACTTAAATTCATGACAGATGAACAGAGAGGACTCATCAAAGCTAGTATTGAAAAGTTCGACACCCAGATAGAGCAGGGGGAGACACCAGCGGTTACGGTCAAAACCGAAGATTCTGAGAGCAGCAAGGCTGAGGTCAGTGCCATGAGTTTTCTTTTAGGTGACCTCGTTGACCTAACTGGGGATGAAATAGAAACGGAAAAAAACTGTAATTGAAGAGTACGAAATGTTTATGAAAGAGACAGCAGTAAAGGGAAATTCCGACCCATTGGATTGGTGGAAAAAAAATGAAAATGTCTACAAAAAAATAGCACCTATAGCAAAGTTTTTTCTTTGCATACCTGGCACATCTGTTCCCTCGGAACGTGTGTTTTCCGACACAGAGAACATCGTAACAAAAAAGCGGGCTAGTTTAGACCCAGATACAGTAAACCAACGGGTTTTTTTCCGATCGGTTTTAAGTTCCGATACTGGTAGAGACCTGGTGCAAAGCTCAAATGAATCAACAACCAATGAGAAAAATCAACCACGTTCAAGTGCAATGGACACGCTTGAAATTAACAAGAGCCGTCAAGTCCTAACAAGAGAGATAGCTTACCACCTCTCCCCTCGATGGAGCCGACTGACGAGTGATGATTAATAAAAAAAATTACATTAATTGATCATAATGATCAAAGTTTCAATTTTAGTTTCGTTTTGTAAATACATAATTTTCATTAATTTGTTCATGGACAACCAAACAGTGTAATTTTAAAACATTTCGAATTTTCTGAACTTGTTATTAAATTTGTTTTCTTTGTTGAGCACTGCGTAAATTTACTTCTATTACAAAATATACATTAAACTGTTTTTGAGAATGTTACACTTTAAATTTAAATGCGGTTTTAATTTTCACTTTAAATTTAAATACGGTTTTAATATACAGGACATTTCGGATTTCCGGAAACGGGCCGTGTTTGGTTTATCAAATATAAGAGTTGAAAATGGCGAACAGGTTTAGGTTTTTTGACCGGGCCGCGACGTTTTACGTAATCTGACTGCATCACAGAGAAATACTTTAAAGAAGAGACTTGTGATTGTTGATAACGATTTCTTTTTAATTTTGGTTTTCTTTTGCTGAAAATGAATTAATAAACGGGAGCCATATTCAATGTACACGTAATGACTTTGAAAAGATGTTTATTTCTTATTTCTTAAATAGATAATAAGTACATACATATAGTAATAACAAAGGGATTTTTACAAGTAAATAAAAAGTCATAATAACTCCTTTATTACCTTACCGAATATTGGAATACGAATCGAATTACAGTCATGAACATTCGAATGCTGATTTCTGGTATTCGTTTCAGCTCTATTGTTTTTGAGAGGATATTTACTCTTTAGACTTTTGCTATCTTAAAATTTTGCTAGTCATATATACTGTGCTTAGTAAATTTCTTGAGGGGACTACCTTGTAAAGTCCTACTATCAACAAGATCTTTGCGTTAACTTTGAATAACTGTATTTGAACTATATCAATGACATTTTTGAAAGGAAATTTACTCTGCAGGTTCTTAAGATGTTGAATGTTAATAACATTGCATCAAAGATTATTTGGGGGGGGGATTTATCTCGTAAAATCGTACTATTACTGTTGTGTTTGCTTCAGCTTTGAATTTTTGTGCATAAACTGTATAATTGTCATTTTTGAAAGAAAAGTTACCCTGTGGATTTAGGCTATCTCTAAGATGTTTCGAGATATAAATACTTCATATTTTATTTTCTTTTAGGGGAAATTTACCCCGTAAAGTCTTGTTATCCTTTTATGTAAATACATATTGTCAATATTCCCTCCAAATCTTTTCATATCAGCTTGGTTTTGAGGCTATATCGTCTATATACTAGAAACATGCTGAATTTTTACCATCTTTCTAATAGATATTTTATAAAACTCTGTCCTTTTTTGTTGGATTTTGTCAATACCTGAAGGCAAAATGCTTAAACCTAAAAAAAATCTGTTCTTGTTTTGGAATGCGTTGTTACTTCTATGGTCGAAAAAATGACATTGTCAGCAAAAAAATCTATCATTAAGTCAAATGTGGACTCATTGACTTTTCATACTAACTGTGAAGTCATTATTTACACACCGAATATTTACACATCGTAATTTCTTGATTAGGACGAGAAACACAAGGCTGGTGTGACCGGTCAGAAGGGGATGGTTATACAGTCCCTAAAACGTTATACTTTCCCAAATATTCGTTCGCTCACCGTTCGTTCACCGTGCGTTCACCGTTTGCTCTCCGTTAACAGTACTGCGGTCACCATTCACCGTGCCCTCGCGTTCACCGTTCACAAAACGTTCACCGTTCGCTCTTCGTTCCGTTTACTTTGCGTTCACCTTGCGTTCACCGTTCACTTATCGTTCAGTCTTCATTGTCATTCGGAACTCCGAAGTGAAAGGACTCATCTTTTTTATGGTAAGGATTTACACGTTTTTTAATTAAATAACTTAGATATCGTGTTTGAAGAATAATTATTTTGTTCCAAAAATTATATATGATATTTATATTTCTATTATTATAACGCAGCTGCTACTTTATTAATGAAATATCCCTGGAAAATAATTAATAATTAAGTACATGTAGAACGATGCTAAAATATTAAATTCAAAAAAGGGCAATGTACAATTGCTTCACGAACGGCAACAAATTGTTGTAATGCTAAAAACGACAAATCATTAATGGATGTATAATAATTATTCAAAGTCTTTTACAAGACAAGAATACAAAAAAAAATGTTTCTACAGTAACACGTGTTTTAAACTACACTGTACACGTAGGTCTGAGAACTATGAAAGTACTGCAGATACTTAGTTAATTGAATATATTTAGAGCTAATTAAATTGATCGTGTGATTTTAAATTTAAGAGGAAAACAACTATTTGAACTAGTCTATTATGAGAAAAGGAAAATTCATTCATTCACCGTACCTAAATATATGTTTGTCATTCAGTATAATTAAGACCCCCCCCCGGTGCCTTTTCTTCCAAAATAAAATTCTTAGTGTGTATTTTCAGTATATCTTAATTAATATTTAATGTGTATTGTAACACAATGAAATCAGTCTCAAAACCAACATCAAACAGTCATTAGACATTAGTATTTTAGAATACACTTGTGCCGACAGTAGTATTTTTAAGTTGGCAGGGAATATGTTTCACATTCAATTTAAACTTAATCCTTCCATGTTTATATTCCCATTACTTATTCATTTTTTTTTACAGAAAAGCAAAAATCTGATCTAGAAATGATAGGGAAAAATATTTAAACTTTTTGAAAATACTAAGTGATTCTTTGCCTTTGGCATGTTCGGTGAAACGCGATTTTCAAAACTCCACTGCGTCGAATAATTTTGATTGACAGGACAAGCAGGTGGACTTCCTGAGAACCGTGTGAACTTTATGAAGGAAAATAAAAGACAATGGTTACTGTCAAATGGATTTGTTAATCTAAAAAAATGATTACTTTTACTGCTTGGAATATTTAGGAAAAATAATAAGATTTTTTTATTTGATACAACAGATATTTGAGAATTGAGGGTCTCTCTCTCTCTCTCTCTCTCTCTCTCTCTCTCTCTCTCTCTCTCGTACATTTCTCTGTTCAACAAAAACTATGACAGCACATTTCTTATTTAGTTTAAAGGTCAAGTACGGTAAAAATAGATCTTAAAAATAATGTTTGTAATTCATTAAAAGCATTAAATGAAAATTTATGGTTGTGTTTGTTAAAAAAAAATTCCAAATATAGACGCAAAATACCTGTTGAAATATCGTTATTTATCGACATGGGCGATAGAGTTATCGCTCTTTTTCATGACGTCATCAGAGACAATTGTTGTATAGGCACTATTCTATAAAACAACCAATAACTGATTAAAACGACTAGGTTCAACGCTATATACCGTGTTATTGACGGTAATTTCGAAGATATACTTGAGTTTACCGATTTAACCAATTATATATAAACCCATTATGAAGTAATCCGAACATGTTAGGCCTGCTTACATGGATATGTCATGGAAGTTAGATTCCGAGAATAATGAAAGTAAAAAGAGAAATTCTCCAAGAAGCAATGATTTTTATATGTTTTATGTTTTGAAAATAAATTAAAAATAGATATTCAAAAACGTTCAACATGGAAATCGAAACCATTAGGACATTATTTGCATCCGATGTAGAATTCATTGTTTTGTCCGTTAGATTACTAATTATTAAAATAGTAGACTCGGTGAGTATTTATAGTCAGCCGTGTAAACAATTATTAGCAAAGTTAAAAGTGGTCAGCAAACTCTGTGGCCGGTTGTGGTTGCTTCAAATCGTATCCCCATTTCAACCAATTTCCGAAATCTAAATAAAACAGAAGAACTCTGCTTGAGACATTACGTTAAAAATTTACGCAGACTTGTTGCACAGAAAAAGAAAATGATGACATAATGAGGCAAAATCATGAAATGTCACATTTAACATAAACGAATCTTTACTTATAATACCAAAAACTGCAGGTACGTATTTATGAGATATAGTGTGACATTGGTCACTCTATTTTTATAGTCCGGATATAGTTTTCGCACAGGCGTCTGAAGTATGGATCCCATTTACTGTTAAATTCAATCTAAAATTTTTTATCATTTGAATTTCTATATCAACCCAGTTATAATATTTACAAATACTAAAATTCCCATTTCGCCTTAGTACTTTTTACCTTTTTCTTACCTGTTTTTCAGTTACGGCGAAATGGGAACACTACGATTGATACCCCCCTTTTTTTAATATTTGTCAGCGCATAAAATATCTCAAATATATACATATAAAATCCCCGTCAATTACATCTATATGTCGTTCTATGCAAGCAGATTGTGCGTTTTTTCATGTTTAGAGAATGGCATTATACGGTATTTTATATTTTTGAGATATTTCACGTTTTTACAATTTCTTTTATTAAAAATATATGGGGTATCGATCAGTACTTCAGGCACCTGTGGGTATCCCCCACTAGTACTAGTCCGTCTCCCGTATTACCTTAGAAATCTTTAAGCATGCATGATCCTGTTGAGGATCTAGGAACTTCATATATATAACTACGAATAAACCATTCTCGTGACTTTATGTCCATAATTTCAATAATATACATTCTCATGCCTCCCCACCCCAACTTTTTGCAAAAAAAAAGTAATTGTACATGTACAATGTACCTTGACGACATTGTGAGTGAATTTTATGGTATATAACACCTACTCTATACAATCGCCATTTTCACAATGTAAAGGTTTTGTGATTCCGGAAGATGTAGCGGTAATGAGCATCCGACAGATGAAAAGCAGCGATAGGAGATGGAATTTGTTGCAATGTAGCGCATAGGCGTCGGAAGCAAATTGGGGCTAATTATAAAAAGTGGGGGGTAAACCAACCAAAAAGGTAAATCCAATTTTCAATGCCTATATTATGTATATATTTGAAAAAAAGCCCCCCTCCCCCGATTCCGAAACCTATATTAAGCGATAACATTGAACTCCCGTATCTTATCTTTGTTAGAGTCTTTTTAAATTTTAACACAAAATCCAAGTTAACTAAAAAAAAAAGACTAAAGTTATGTGTTATAATATATATGCTATTTTAAGAACACAATCTATCCTCGGCATTTTTTTCTCAGTGCGAACTCAATAACTCTCCACTGCCCCAGTATGCCGGTCCCATACAAAAAAAAAATCAGGATAAAATTTATTGATCAGCTCGTTTGAAATAATAATGTGTATGGTCATTATATTTTCCATATACGTGTGTATTTTTTCTGTACTTGCTTTGAACAGATAGATGAACTAAATATCATAAATTCATGTATTGAAATTTTTTTTGGATGTTTGTTAATGCGCTACAGAAAATGTAGTATACTGTGTACTCTACCTCTCTTGGGTCCTTCGAGAAAAGAAATAAACTTAACATTCTGTATAGATTTTACATAACAGTTCAAAGATGTGCACTGCACCATCATAAACCCTAGAAAGACTTTTTAAAAAGCACTTGTAAACAACCAGTGTATATTGCTCCCGTTCAGTCACTGCAGTCAAAAGTTGTCTCTGATGACGTAATACGTTATGGGCGATAACTCGCGTCACTAAAAAGATATAGATAGCCCAGGTAAATTTTAATCGCGCAGAAGAAGTCTTGCCAGGCGGTTTTCAATTAAACAGCTATGGGAATTTAAATCATATGAGACCGGTAAACAGTTATGTGTATAGTATTCCAATTTTACAAAAATCTCCGTACTTGACCTTTAATTCGAAAATTTTATCTATTACAAATAATTTGAATGCCTCTTTCCATCATCTTGAATGAGCATAATCACGGCCAGGAAATGTCTACAGATACATGTACATGTAGAAGTTAGCTAAATTAATCATCATAAAAGAATACAAAAAACACATAAATATAGAATATTTTGCATTAGAATTAAAAAAAGCTAGAGTTTTATGCAATACGTCAACAGACAATTGTGAATTCGAAAAAAAAAAAGAAAAAAAAAAAGAAAAATCCGTACAGTGTAATTTATTCATTCTATAAGTAGTAGCTTTATTTCTAAAGTCCACATTATTTTATTAGTGAAAAGAAAAAGCATATTTACTGTATAAATAGATTAATTTTTTGTTTAAACTACGCGCGTTCGGTAACAAATACACATTTTTTAAGGCAATTAAAATCGTGTAACAAAAATATCAATTTAAAACATAGGTACATATATGTAAAGCAAAAAAGTGTTTTTACTATTTATTTATTTTTTATTTATCTATTGTTTATTATGTTCCCCAAACGAAGTTGGGGAACATATTGTTTTTACTCTGTTTCTTCTTATTATTTTTCTTCTTCTTCCTGGGTACTTTTTTGTCCGCGAGTGATATTGTAAACTGTTCACCCGAAGTAAAACCTTTTTAGGGTTAGTAGACATGTTATGTAGATTTGCGGAATCAAGGTCAAGAGCGCACACGTAAAATGACCAATATAATAGATGTGGCCGTAACTTTTCTGATTTTTTTTTTATTATATGCTTTGAAACTCATAATATAAATATATAATAGTATTATACACATGATGACATGATCAAAATAGCATATCTCATATATGCACGTGCGCTTCGCTCTGATTGGCTGAAACTAAAGTCTCAATATCTTTCTTGTTTTTCGACAAAATCCTTTGAAATTTTAAACATGGTCATACACTATGAAGATCTACAGCATGACATATAATAATTTTCATGAAAGCATGCGCATGCATATGTGCTGCAATCTGATTGGCAGAGACTTTGAATGCCTATGACTTTCTTAGTTTTCAACAAAACGGGATGAAATTTAGAATATGAATAGGTATCATGGATTCCAACATTATGCTACTATCAAAATTGAATGCAAGGACATACATGCACATGTGCAAAATGATTATACTTAAAACATGATAACATTATATTTGTATCATTTTTTTCTTGATTTTAAGTATAAAAAATATGTTAATCGTGTAGCCAACATGACATGATCATCTTGTATATGTATGAACGTGCGCGCGCATGCAAAACGTTGAATGAAATTTATAATTGATATCATTATAACTTTTTTTTATTCTTAAATGAACTCCTTCGATACAAAGCAAATAAAAATGTCTTACAGAAATAAGGCAGAAAAAGGGATTTGGGGAGCGTTTTGGGAAGATCTGTTACCAAAGTAGTACCCAATTAAACAGAAAAGACATTTTAGAAAACAAAAACGTGTCTTTCGAAAGTTAAATCTAACGATCCTTCTTCCCCTAAAAGGTTATTTTTTTAATAAAAACAAAAGATGAAATCGTTTGTATTTTGAGGTCACTGCATGTAGTACACAAGTTGAATAAACTTTTATTTGAATTACACTTACAATAAGTTTACTCTAAAATATTTAGAATTTTGAAATATGTGGAAATAACGAATAGTTTTCGAGCTCAACAATTCATTAAACAGTTATACAAAATAGGAGTTGTGGAAACAAGGATATCTAAATCATCCGTTATAAGACTAGGTTTCATTGAAAACTTAGCATCCCGTGAGGAGCATTCACACCCTCTTTCTGTTTCTTGTCATCATAGAAAAATTACAGAAAAATCCGTGGACAATTCAGTGTGTCAATAATGGCCTTATAATTAATATGAAAAAAGGTCATTCAGCATTTGACTTAATGATAATTGTTTTTGTTTGTACCGACGATATGGCTAATAAAATTATGACTTTAAACGAAACTGTTAAATTCTTGTTTCATCAACTTGTTTGTCAATAACTTATCTCTTCAAAGAAATTTTTCATACGTACAGCATGCTCTGGTGAATCAAATAAAATGAGATATATGAACCAGGTGATAAGGGTAATTCCTGCATACGGGAGGTTGACGATAGAAAAGTTTAAGTTTCATTATGTTATTCATAAAAGTTACCTGTAAGATATGAATATACAGCAATGTATATTCCAAGTTTAAAATGTTCAAATAAAACATCTGTTGTAAACCCTATTGGTTTATACTTGTTTCATAAGTACGTGTGCAAAATCCATGCATTAAGTTCAGAAAAACAAGTTGAGTAGTAACTTAAGGAAAATACTTTTATCTTTGTTTGAGTTTGAACATGTTACTGAAAGACTTACTACAGCACTTCACCTGTCACTCCTCAAATATTAAAAAAACACTAAGCAGGAAGTATTTTTTCACCGTTGGCGGTAAACATTCAGGACACTTCATCATGCATTCTATAGAGTCAAAAAGCCAACTCATTATATTCTTATTTTTTGTGTGTTCAGTACATGCGTCGCATGCAGAGACAACACCTATTGCCCTTTAATCAATCCACTGAATTTCCGCGATGTTTTTAATGTTATGAGTAAATTCCTTGATACATTAAATTTGCGAATTTGCTCACAAAAAACTTTTCCTTTTAATCTGACATATGAACAAAATTATCAAAAACTTATAGTGTCTGTAAATTTGGCAATCTATTAAAGGCATTGTCTGGAATGGTGGTTTATATCTGGTTGCTAACTAGGGATCTGAAATGAAATTTGTCCTTTATTCATTAAAATGTCTATTCTACAAACATTAGTTTATCTACATCTAACTGAGTTTACCGACATTGTAAAAATTTGACTCTTTGTAGTAAATTACAAATAATATGAATTACATTGTATTATTGAATGATACTTAAGTAATATTGAACCTGTTTCGTCGAAAGGTATTTTTACGACATTGATAACCTCAAAAATTTACTATAAACCATTTAACATACAGTAATAATCAAGAGAAGTTATGAAAGTTCAAAAATAGTTTTATTTTTGTTTGTGTAATTCTTTTAATATAAGTAAAATTTTTTCACTCTCTCTGTTTGGATGCATCTTCAAAATGTTCAATACTTCCAGATATGAAAGAGTATTTTTTATCCTTCTTATAGAATCCATTGATTCTAAGATATCATACACAATGTAACAGGTAGGTCAATTTGATATGTCTCTCTTTAAATTTAATATTCTTAATTAGTTCAATTTTTGATCAGTTTATCAGAACCTTTTTGATAAAGAAGTACATACAGAAATTGTATGTTTTCCAAAAAAAGTAGAATATGCATACGCAATACTATCAGAATTGAAAGGATTTGATAAAATTTGTAACTTTATAATCCTTTTTCAAACTGTATGTTTTATAGTTTAATGTAGAGATAAAATAGTACGTTTAAGTAAAGGAGAAAGGCCAAAAACTGTCCATTCTGTGAGAGAAAGAACTAATCGAGCGCCGTAAACAGTTTGAGGCCTTTCTCTTGCTTAAAACATGACTCTCTTTGATCTGAGAATGTTTTTAAATGTGCAAAACAGGTAGTACACATACAAAAAATTCATTGTTTACAGAATGGACAGTTACAAGTATGCTTGGGGTGCACAGCAATTTGTTGAATAGACATTGTCTTTCCAGATACGAATAACAAAAGGTTTTTGTCTAAAGAATGGTCAGTTACAGGTGGATTTCGGGAGGATGCTAGTATTTTATTTATATAGGAATGCAACTTCTTTAAATCAGTTTAAATTTTGCGTTGTAAAGGCAAACATCTCTCCCTCCGCTGGAGAGAAAATTGAAACCAAAAGAAACCAAATGCACAAAACCAGTGATATATTTTATCTGGAAAGAGAGAATAGTTAGCGTAAAGAAAATATTCTCCAAACTTTGATACCCTCAAAATGTCTTTGACCACAAATACATGTACAAATATTTCACACCTGGAGATTTTTTTTTTAATTTGAATTCAGTTTTTGAGGATATATATTAATTGCAGAAGTATACTATAAATAATAATGAGAGGCGAATTGTGTTCTGAGTGTTGGATAGCCATGAGCCAAACTTCGACCTGAAAATGAAATTTAAAATCATTCTGAAAATGTTTCAATTTTAATCATTTTCTAACAAATTATTCACTACAGCAGTGTAGTTTTCATCGTGCAAACTGTTTTCTAGGTGATGGATTTAATATTAGCCAACTTCAAGCTCAAAATGCATTCTTCTCAAGGGAAAGATGCTTCCAAACTCTTAATCAAATGTGAAATTGTGTCATTTAAATTCAAGTTTTGAGAAAAAAAGAGATAGTTTTGAGCATTGAAAAAATGTGTATTATTCATGGATTTAAATGTGTAAAATCGAACAGATCCGATGCAGACATCGTGTTCTGGATTAAGTTAAGTTCTTTTTGTTATATACATGTACATTAAATTATATTAAATTTTGTTTTTGTTTCCCTCTTTTGCACATGCCAAGGTGTACCTGTAACTCTCCATTCTGTTTGTTTTATCTGTTCTTTTTTTGAAAAACTGTCCATTCTCTTAAAAAATTGACAGTTTCCCAAAAAGAGTGGACACTTACATGTGACGTAATGGATTGTAAGGGGAGTAAGTTCAACACTAAGCTATAGAATGGATAACACAAACAAAAGGTTTATGTCACAATCATGTTTAAATAAAGATAGAAACATTCATCAAAGTACAATGTACGTGAGTCGGTTGCAAGTTCAGCCCACAAACTATTATATAAGCATTTCTATTATCCATATGATGTCAGGCACTTTTTTGACTTCTTGATTGGATTCTTCTTAGAAAGTGCAATAGTTCCAAATAAAAAAAAATAATTCAGAATTATCTGTTTATCGTAATTCCTAACAAATGCGCTTTGATTCTAGATGATGTCATTCAGAATGTCAGCGAAGGTGAGTCTAATGAAAATACGAATATTCTAATTTCTGTTCTTTTTTTCTTTAGTTTTGAAACGCTTTTTGATTCCGAAAAATAGAGAAAACGCATTCCTAGCTAAAAAATTTATGAAGGTCATGGATAAGTATTTAACACACCATGTGTATATAAAATCTTAGATAGGCCAGCTTGTTTTTTCTGTTTTAAAAATTAAAATAAACAAGAATTTATTCCATTGCAATTGATCAGCTGTTGTAAAATGTGACCTTGTGACCCCACTGTATGGTTAAAATTAATGATGGTTACAAAACAAGCATCATTAAAATTCTTAGTTGCAAACTTTCACCAGTGAAACGTGTCTCTAAAAAAGGGGGGGTTCAAATTAGGACTTTACATACCAGGTATTTTGTTGTAGTTAGATCATGTCGTACTATTGTATTTAATTGATAATTAGATGATTGGTCAAAGTTGTAATTAAATTGTATTATTTAAGGAATAACTGTCTGTTGCCGAAGGCGTTTATGCATAAAATCATCACGCAAGCTTATCGATGGATCATTGTCATGATATTTAAAAACCTGACAGTTTTTCCTTCTATTTACATGCTTTTGATTCCGCCAATCAACTGCTTCAAGCCCTGCACAAGTGAGTTTAGGCTCCGTATGAAGATTCTATGCAAAAAATCTTAGTAAAACCCATAATGGCTATATCTAACATGGAGAAAAAGTTCAGACTTGTTTTCTTGGTACCCACTATATACAATAGCCAGTTTACATTATGACGACCCTTACTACACAAGTTAATAAGAATCATCAACAAAATCGCTTGATGCAAGGGCATACATTACTTTCTTTTACAGTAACAAGGTATAAATAGACGCAGGATATTCCAAGGATTCGAAATATTGCTGTACAAATGTGGACCCTGTTATTGTTTAGTTACAATTTCGAGAGTCGTAAGTTGCTACAGGGTAAAACTTTACTATCCAGTGGAAGTTTCCAAAATCTTCATGAATTGAGAAAGTGGATAGGATTTCTGCAGCAATTTTGTTTATCTTTAGAATATTCCTCTTAATATTAAACATTTTTTATGTGAAATTAAATAGAATATGCCCTTGCGCCGACGTTGTTTCATTAACGTGTTTTGTTACCTTGAATGGGAAAGAACAATGACGTCATTATGTGTATCAGCTATAATATGCTGTGGCCACTTAGTATGATTAAGAAAATAAGTTTGAACCTTTTAGTATGTAACAAATATACAATATGTGAATTTTTATTAGCTCATTTGCATAAAAATCCTAATATTAGCATTAACTCACAACCGTGCTTCTGTCTAGCTATTTGTCCCGCGCTGCACATGATTTTTTTTAACCGCGCCTTTTAATGAACCAATACATTGATGGGGATATAAAGTACATTAAATACTTGTACTTGTATCTCGGACAAAGACATTGGACACATGTAAATATTATTAAATATATGCTATGCATACTATTACGTTTTGTATTCCGATTGGCGCACATAACCAATCAAATACAACTAGGTTTACAGGTATGTGAGAAACATGTACGAGTATTTTGTTTTGTACAGGCAAATTTGTTATCTTGACAATACGTACATTGTAACATATGTTTGACAATACGTATGATTGAACAATCATGGACAAATGAATTGCACTATACTAATTTTTATGCATGGTTTTAATTACTCGTGCACTATATAAAGTAAAAGATCTGCTAAATTTCTCATCCCAAGCTTTTCTGCCTTTATGGTATCCGATTTATTTTAATATTTGACTTCAGATCGATTCAATCGATGTTTGTTATTTTAATTCACAACTTTAATACTGAATGCATGGTAAGATGTACATTAATCTTGCATTTCCTTTACTTGCAGAAATATGTAATAACTATCTTCTATCAGCTGTATCAATATCTTACTTACCATTATTTTTGGTTGATTTTTAATGTCGTCATGTTTTGTGTTTATCTATGTCTGCCGTTTTGTATGAATATTGCGAGCGTGTTTTCGATATTCTTGGTTTTTCTTCCATAACAAATACAATATGTCAAAATTAGAACGAACCCGGTTTGTTTTCTTTAAGCAAATAAGACCGCTACTCTATGACATTCATATCAGGGGATTTCCTTTTTTCTTTCTCTCGACCTACTATAGAAATAGATAATATTTTGCGGTCGCGTCACAGGGTCAGAATATTGCTTGGGGAAACTTGTATATTCTATTCGATGATAAACCATATGTTTCATAATTCATTCTGTACAAGGAAAATATTTTTTATAGTTTAATTTATTACACGTATGAGATCAATCAGGGTTCTAAATATTTTTTGTGTTAAAATGCAATAAGCACATTTATAATGAATTAGTTTTGAGAAAATCATAGAATTCTAGATTTCTGAAATCCAAGAAAATGTAATTCTACTTTGAAAAGTTGACGAGGGCTATCGCGTGCTTTGATTGTTTCTATATAATTTGTAATAATTCATAAATCTCGCTTTTAAGCTACCGGTATATCCAAGTTATGTGATCTTCAATATTGATATATACATGTACACGTCATAAAAAAAAATCTTTTAGAGATTATAAAAATACTGTATACTAGCTTTATCCTCGTACACGTATTCAATTAAAATATATAGATACAACTATTTTATAAAGCTCCTCCTCGCTCTTACAGATGACAAAAAAAGAAACATGTAATTCTAGTTTTTGTTCGTGGTATGATGGTGTCAAGGTTTCTTTGGGACTGTGGACAGGGGGATAAGTACCCCCTACTTTACCTGGTCCTTGGACCTCTCTTAATCATCTTAAATGAAGCTTGGGATATGATACTTGGATTTGATTGACATTTAGTTTCCTGTCATTGTGTATATCTTGTGTACCCCTCTGGATATCGTACCGACCACCGTATTTGAATTGAGGCTTTCTCTGCTTACCGCAAATCATAACGCGATAAAGAAGCAATTATGAAAACACCTTTTTTTAAATTTTGTTGATAAGAATGTGTCATACATATAATAATTATGTTAAATAAGTAAATGAATGGTTATTATTCTTATATATCAATATTATACCTCTATTGATAATACTCGAATTTGATTGGCTGGTAAGAAAACTTTAAAACACAACAATGACTCCATATGGTACTGTTTAAAGCAATTCTGACCTAGGAATCATTGCACGTGGGATATAATGACCCGGTCATTATTTTTAATGACCGCTAAAAATGACCGCTTAATCAAAAATTCGTTTTTGAGTGAAATTAATGCATAAAATAATAATTATTTGAATAAAAAACATGTTTTTAAAATTGTGCATGGTCTGTTTTGCATTACCATACAGAATGCGGTAAAATTTTATCGTTACAATATGCAGATATATCGTTTCAATTGAATATATCGTTAAATAGAATGTAGAGGCGGCTCTTTAAAGAACTGAATTCTGTGTTAGATTTTGACTGTGTATAGGAAAAGTAATCGTTAGTTATAACAATGTATGTCGCCATCAACCAAATATTGTTTTAATCAGTAAATGATGATGCAAAAACTTACACGACTTGCAGACGTCATTGTAAACAACTTCAAAATCCGGTCTGTAGCGAATCCCAATCCCGATCAAAGGAAGAATTGACAACGGTTCGAGATGTATACTTTTCAATGTATATCGCGATAATAAAACAATTAATTACCCCTTGTGAGTTCAAATGGTGAAATAAGGACCGTCGACCTGGCCCACTCGATGACCTGACCTGACCTCGGCCGCTAAGCGGCCTCGGTCAGGTCAGGTCACCTCGTGGGCCAGGTCTCGGGTCCTTATTTCACCATGTTGACCTCACAAGGGGTAATTAATTGTATAATATTATAATTTAAAACAGGGGGTGTTATTTCAGGATAACAATCGATAACTTGACTTTGTCAAAACATAATGTAACTGAGTATATTAATTCTACTTTAACAACATATACCGACCCGTGTTTGAAGTATGATGGATGTAAATAAAATATTTTTATAAAAGAAGTATTTCAACATTGTTATATTGCTCAAGTGATTTTTTTTATAAAACAATTGAGTTACGTGTCGCTTCTTATAGAAAAATTGGCGACGATGCGGTATGATAACAAGTTTCAGAAGAAAAAATATTCGGATTATTACATCTTGCTTAGCATATGATATTTGTAATTATGCATATGGAAGGAATTCAGTACGAAACACGTGATTCACTGAGTAATAGCTATCTATCAGGAAGCCACACCCGGTCCTAAGCCCTTGCCCCAATACCATAAACTGAGAACAGACTTTAATCAAAAATTAGATTTTTAATATCTTTAGTTTCATTCAATTTATTAGCTCAAAAAATTGTAATTTGAAAAACACTTCAGTTCAAACATATGATAAAATTCTAATTTATTACAAAAATTATTTCAAAAGTTATATCAATCTGAAATTTTGACCCAAGTCTATTTTAAGATTATGGTCTTGGGGCCAAGTGATTTTTAACAGATCTTGCATCGTGTGAAAATCAAAATACCTTTAAGAATATTTATTTTGGTTATAATATTTCTACAAAATGAAGCCTCCTAACAGCGTTTCCAAGTTTTATTCTACTAGGAGACTTATTTATAAACCACTTTTTCTTTTGTTTTTCATAAACGACGTGCAATTTGAATTACTTCCCTTTATGTTGCCAGCTTACAACGACAGATTGTGGTACTATATTCTATATAACATTTGATAGTTCTTAACAAACACATGTTGTTATTGAAATTGTCAATTTATTTTTCTAAATAATAATTCTAAAAGAAAAAAGTTTATTTAGGATTCTGGTCGCAGCAAAAATATTTCGCAAGCTTTATTTCAGAATTATATGGTGAATATTGGAAACAGACCTACACAGAGAAAAAATGTTTTACTATATCGTAGGAAAACGTACACAGGTAATAGATTCATGTTACATCCTGTGCATAGAGGTACGTATTCACGAGCCAGCGTTGTTTCATCGGAGCTTCTCACCAGCATCGAATAAGCTCTAACCCACATCAAATCTACTCGTGGAAAACCGAACGGTTGAAAACATCGGCCTTTAAGTTTCATACTCTAAACCGGCATTACAATTTAAAATAGCTGAAATGTATATGTATGAGCCAGAGAGGTAATCTAAGGTGTTAGAGACAGACTTGGGGAAGATTTTGCTATAAACGGGTGTCGGTAAAAAACCACACAGAACCTCAAATTATGTCTTTGCAACACTTAATGATTCCTCAAAACGTTCATGATATAAATACATGTATATTAAGATCCTAGAAACTCTTTTAAACAATCTATGTTTATATTATGTAAAAGATAAATTGAGGCAACTTGTCACAATGTCAAAGCATAGAAAAAAGAGTGCAGCGTGCTACGAAATATATATGCTTTACTTCTAATACATGTTACGGAATTCCTTTGATATACAGCGGGAATGTGTGTAACGTTAATCAATTAATACATCAATAACTCAATACCCATGACCAGTGATTACACTAAATACGGAAAACTCCAATTTATGTACACGAACAGTACTTCATTTCCTTATAATAAGACTGATTAAAAACTGCAATCTCCGTATACATAAAAAAAGAGGCAAACGGGTTTAATTGGTCACCTGAGTACCATTTAAGAAATGACTCTAATTCTTGGCCATATTATCGAGTATAATCTGGTTTGGGTCAGTTTACGCTTTATAATCCGCGAAGTGAATTATAAAAAAGCGTAAACTGACCCAAACCAGATTATACTCGATAATATGGCCAAGAATTAAAGTCATTCCTTATAATTTAATTTTAAAATAATTAAACAACTTTTGATGTAAAATTGTGTTGCTTTTTATCAGTTCAAATTTACCGCGCAATAATACAACCGTAGTAACGGAAGTGATTTGAAGCGAGGGGAGGTAATAACTGATACATAGATCTAGCAGCCATGATGTTTGTTTACATGAGGTAAGAACGAGTAATTGTTTAAAGTTGAAGGTACATTTATTAAATCTGAAATTTTCCATGGATTCCGAGGACTGGAAAGAGGGGATTGCATGGATATAATGATTAAGCTGGTCGTCAAGGGGGTGTGTCCCCATGCCAAACCAGATTATACAAAATGTTTTGCGTTCCTTTTTGGAAATCAACCAATGAGAGGCGAGAATACAAACAAAATTAAATTATTCAAGGATGTGAAAGTTCCATAGATATACTATAAACAAAATGAACTAATAGATGAAGCAATGTCGCCCAGAAGCAATATAAATAAAATGATCAGAGTTCTACGACATAATTACTTTTGTAGTATGTACATGTAGCATTTTTCATGGAGAAGATACACTTTCCCCTCAGTTGTTACTATCGCCGTGCAAAGTAACAAAATAATAGTGTCCCATCTTGGATTTTTGACGTCTGTCACATCCACTTGTAACTGAAACTCCGTGAAATAATTTCCCTGCAATCATATTCTTTTTCTGACCAGTCTTTTGAAATCTAAACTTACGGACAGTGCAACCAAAAGGGTGTATCTTACTTGCAAATTTTAAAAATCCCTAGTTAAACTCGGTCTATTGCTTCAACAATCCGAGAAATTGCTAAAGGGGAGGGGGGGGGGGAGTTTCATTTGTCTTGAAATTCTTAAGGAAAGATCTTTTTGATTGGTCAATTGCAATATATTTGTAAGATTTATTTTTAAAAATAACCAGTGAAAGTTAGTACTGGTCCAAAAAAAAAATCTTTCAGACAATAAAAAAAGGTAATATAAGAAAATTCATTTTATTTTCCTCCAAAATAATTTCGATATAGCTAGATCGAAGCTATTTTTTTGTAGATGTCGAAGATTGGCCCGGTTAGTGAATGCTGATGTCCTAGTAATGAACATTTTCGAGACAAAATATTGAGTCGGTCGTAAGTCGCTACATTATTATCACTATTATTATTAAAACTGTCATTATTGATGCGTTGTTTGAGCGCTATCAATGGAGAAGATTTACTCTGTTTATTAAAAACCAGTTTTAAAAGTATGCACGTCCTTGTTTTAGAAGGGGTTTGGGTGGGGTGCCACTAGCAATTTATTCCAGGGAGTGTTGAGATCTGCGATTTTATGTATTGCAATAAAGTAGTGGCATGGCTACATTATTTATCTATTTTCTTTTTCTTGGATACAGATTATACATTATGCATGTTACATATTATAAAGCTAATATTTGAGTTCATTACATATAGCATATCATTAGTGTGATCTCTAATGTTCAATAAACTCTACATAAAGTGTTGCTTTTTGTTTGAAACACCCCCCCCCCTTCTTATTCAAGGTCGTTGAATGCAACGATCTGTATAGATTAAAGCAGTATATTTTACAGGTATATTTACCAGAAGTGTTTTATTTTTTCCGTATTCTAATTTTTTACCTTGAAATAATCCAAATATTTATCTAAATTTTAAAGTAATTTCAACACGCCGCTTTAGATCCATCACAAAACTAATAAATACGGAATTTCCATTAGCATATTGATGTAAACTTCTGGCCCCCCTTTAGCCATTTCTCAGATTGTTGAAGCAGTAGATCGAGTTTGTTTAGGGATTTTTGATATTGTGTGATGCGCCCTTCTGGTTGCACTGTCCATATAAGTTTAGACTTCAAAAGGTCTGGTCACAGAAAGAATATGGTTGCAGGGAATTCATTTTACAGAGTTTCAGACGAAAATACAAATAGATTTGACAGACGTCGAAAATCCAAGATGACTGTCCGATGGGGACTTTGGTTTATTATTAGGTAAAGATATTTTTTTATTAAAAGAAAAATAAGTTACGTCTGTTGCCAGTGTCCCAGCACAATAAATAACCCTATCTCATCCACTATCACGTTGGCCACTCTTGGACTTTGAAGAACATTTTTAAAAAAGATAAGATAAAAACTGTTTCATTTGTATATTTCTTTGAATTCTAAGTCGAACTTATTATTAAATTTATGATATTAGTTTTTCTTTCGTGAACGCTCGATATTTCCTACATATATACATATTAGGTTAACGTTTTTCAATTCTCTGGGAACAATCAGTCTTTTATCCGATATAGGTAACGACCAGATTCTTGATGTTAGAGAAATTTAGACAATTTCGTGAAAAGTCAGCATTTGGTAAATTCTTTAGTAGTTATAATGAACTTCTAGGACAAAAATAACCTATCATTGGATCGTTTTTTAGTTGACTTTTTTTCATTCCAAATGTTAACCATTTTATACAAAATTTGACTACAGTGTGTCTATCTACTGGATCCATTCTTTGGACAAAGGCGGGTTTTACCGGTTTATTAAATATGTTTTCTCCTTTTACGAAATTTGTCCAATCTCTGGAATTTCATGGGGTCCGTGTTTTATGCCCTGTCCCACAGTGGACTAAGTAGATGACAACAGAAATAAATTAATTTTACTCCACTCTGTAAAAGCGCTACCTGTTACTAAAAATCGTTTGAAATCTATTTTTATTGTAGAATTCATTGTTTTCATGGAGGAAGGAGGCACACTGTTATACACATTAAATGTATCATTGCTTAAAAAGTTAAATTGTTTACGTTTTAAAACAGGTAAAGAAAAGAAAAACGTTTTTAGAATTCATGCATCACAATGAGATAATTATTACGTGTAGTACGTTTAGTTTTATTATCTTGGTTCATTCTTTTTTGCTGAAACCCAAGCAGAGCTCTCATGTATTTAGATTATATTCTGTTTTATAACATTTCATATAATAAATTTATTAAGATAATCTAACTTTGAAAAAAAATTATCATGTGTTTCAATTCTCATTTGTTGTATAAGAATTTGTATAAATGCTAATGCCCTTGCGTGCACTTTCACTCTTCCATGTTCGTTATCTCCATATCCTTCCATGGTGCAGCGTCTCGAAAGCATTCCCAGTCCAAGTTTATTGATTTCTTTTGGACAACCATCACAACTGAAGAGATTTTCCATATCCTTTCTTCTCATGACTTATGTTAGAATTTGGTTTTTCGCTTGGTAATAAACTTTTGTGAGAAGCGTTAATGTTTATATATTATATAATATTTTGTTTTTAAACATAAAATGACATTATTATCCCCATACATTACAGTAAACACCTAAAGTAAAAATAGTGATCATTGTTTCAAGAAAAGTATATACGTCTTTTAAAATCCCCTGCCTCTCTGTATTTCCTATGAAAAAAATGTCGATAGATTTGCTGGGTTTCAGGTGGGTTTGAGAAATCGATAAGAGGTACTTACTTCTCCTTGTTACATAATTTTACTATTAAAAATTTTGGAGAAGCCGTGTTTTATGATTCTACTTTGACTAAATGAGTGCTACATTATGACGTCATAGTAGGCGAGATGACTTTAATTTTAGAACACAAGTTTTCGTAATATCGTTATCTAGAGATGTAATTTAACTCTAAAAAAACTGATTAGAAACGTGTAAACATTAACATAAATAAAACGTTCTTACTTTGTTATGTTGTATTCTTTCATTTTGATTAAAATCCACCACTGATGACGTCATATATGTACATCAAGTAACTTGGGAATTGATCATGTCGTGTAAAGAGAATTTGGCTAAGACGGCATGTACAAAGATACGTAAAATGAAGTTTAAAAGCAAATATCGTGAATATTTTGTGAAATTCATATGGATTTCAGTTAATAAAACAGGTATGCTAATTTATTTTCATCGATTATATTCTCTTTCGAATACTGTCAGCTATAAACGTATCAACGTCGGCCTTTCCTCTGTCATTTGTGACAAAAATAATGCAACAAAAGAACAATGAGCTGTATATTTCAAAACAGAAGATATGTACAGATGGAAAGTTTGCCTCCAAAAATCCTTAGAAAGCGCTGCTAATATCCCAAGTTCAGCATGGTTTTACGAAAAAAGTCCGTTCATATGTAAAAAAATTCAAAACATCGGGTAAGGTTTCGTGCGAGTGTGTAGAATAATTATTTTACTGACGGGACAGTGGGTTTCTAGAAGCATTTTTTAGGCATAATAGATGTTTTTCAACTATATTATTTACTCAAAGAAATTATTTACCTCCGGGATATTGTTGTTCTCTTACCTTTTTTATTAAAGAAAATTTCGCTATTAATAGAAGTCACGTGATGCCGTGGTGGGGATGCACATCGCATCAGAACAAACTTAATTTTTTTTTTTAAATAATTATTTACTATAGTGTTATTATTTACAAATTTTGAGATAATTTAAGTATTTAATAAATATTTTACAGGTAATTGAAAATGTCACTTAAGTTTAAGCCTGTTTCATGATCCTGGGGACAGGTTCTGAATATGTATGGGAAAAAGACATTTTTTTTCAAACGTAATCGTAAGGTACATTCCTATATGTCCATGTCTCTACCTAGTAATTAAAATTAGTACATATACAGAATGTCAAACTTAGCAAAACTAAGATATACTTACAGTTCAGAAAGGTTTTGTAAACCATTGAAGACATTGTCCTGTATTACGGTAATTCTGTTCGAGGAAAGATCCCTACAAAACATGGAGAAAATGTATTGCATTCAGTTGTTATTCAATTAATCTTATCACATAAAAGATATGGATACAGCCGTCAAAAATAAAGAAGGTTCCAGACATTATTTTTCTCTTACCAAAAAGATCCCTAAAAAAATTAAATCAATCAATCCATTTCTTCAGTTATTTTCCAAGCATTTTTAATGGCAAAAAGGAATACATAAAGCCTTCTTAAATGCAGAAGAGTCCAGACATTTCTTTTAGATGAAGTTAGAATACAACCAATTGTAGTCGGTTGTAAACATGTTAGTAATAATTATAACATGAATTACAAATGTAATTAGTGACGGCATTATAAATTTAACAAGCATTGAATTAATCATAACAATTAATCAAGAACAAGGTATGGTTTCTATACATATATTGCCCTGTGATTTTATGAAAAATGAAACTGGTGTGAAAGATGAAAACTAATGCATTCTGAATCATGGAAATTCCATGAAGAAAATATCGTACAAATCATTTTTCTCCGATATGTTTTAAAATGGTAATTGTGACGTCAGAAACATGGGCATTTTCCTGTATTTTCTTCAAAAGTTGCAGAAGACACCAATTTTCAATTGAATTTTCTTTTAGAAAATACCGTATAAGCAGAAGTTTTTACTAAGGATTTAATTTTGGCACTATTAGCGAGCATGTGGGGATCGCTTAAATCAAATATTGCTAAAAATTAACTGCTTTTTATTTGCTATGACTTCTTAAGTGAGCATTTTAGAATCGCTAGAATAATTTCTAACCATTTTAATGACAAAACACTAAATTTGCGTCTCGCTTAAATTTCCACTTAAGCGGTATTGTCCACAGGAAATGCCCATAAAGATTTTGAGATATATGATTTTTTTTTTCACAACGTTTCAAAAAATCAAAGTGGGCGACGGCTGTGGACACTATTTTCTAAGGAAAATTTACTGTTGAAATTGGTTATTCATCAATTTTACTTGTTAGATATGAATATATATTCCAAGTTTAAAATGTTCAAATAAAACATCTGTTGTAAACCCTATAGTTTATACTTGTTTCATAAGTACGTGTGCTTAATCCATGCATTAAGTTCAGAAAAACAAGTTGAGGAGTAACGTAAGTAAAATACTTTTATCTTTGTTTGAGTTTGAACATGTTACTGAAAGACTTACAACAGCACTTCCCTTGTCACTCCTCAAATATATAAATAAAAAACCCAAAACATTGTACCTAATATTTTATTTAAGTCTGAAGAAACATTAAGCAGGAAGTATTTTTTCACTGTTGGCAGTAAACATTCAGGGCACTTCATCATGCAATCTGTAGCGTCGACTAACCAACTCATTATTTTCTGGCTTTCCTTGTGTTCAGTATACGCTTCGCATGCAGAGACAACACCTTTTGCCCTTTACTAAATCAACTGAATTTCCGCAATGTTTTTTAATGTTATAAGTAAATTTCCCTGCTACAGTAAATTTGCGAATTTGCTCACAAATAATTTTTCTTTTCAATCTGACATATGAAAAAAAATATAAAAATCTTATATTGTCTGTAAATTTGGCAATCTTTTAAAGCCATTGCCTGGAATGGTAATTATCTGGTTGTAACTAGGGATCTGAAATGATATTCGTCCTTAACTCATTAAAATATCTATTCTACAAATAATAGTTTATTTACATCTAACTGAGTTTACCGACATTGTAAAAATTGAACTCTTTGTATTTGATTACACAATCATATAAATTATTATTGAATGATACATAAGTAATATTGAACCTGTTTCACCGAAAGATATTTTTACGACATTGATAACCTCAAAAATTTACTATAAACCATTTAATAAACAGAATAAAATCAAGAGAAAAAACTATGGCTTAGTTCAAAGAAGGTTTTATTTTTGTTTGTGTAATTCTTTGAAGATAGGTAAATCTTTTTTTTCTAACCCCTTGTTTGGATGCATCTTCAACATGTTCAATACTTCTAGATATAAAAGAGTATTTTTTATCCTTCGCATAGAATTCATTGATTCTAAATGATATCATACACAATGTAACAGGAAGAGTCTTTTTTTAAATTTAAATCTCCCGTCTCTCTCTTAATTTTTGTTTCTTCTTGCAAATGCTTGGATTCGGGTATGTTTGCACAAAGAAAGAAATTGGGCGGCCTCCACACAATTAAACATTTTACATAATATAAAAACTATAACAAAGTTAACGTCTTTCCTCAAAAGGGGACACCCACGGCCTCACCGCGCGCTATGAGTTTATTAAGATTTTTCAAACTAATTTGAATAAAGTAAATTAGAATTGAAGAAAACACATCTTACCTAACTGTTTAATTCTTTAAATTAATATTAAAGAAAGTCAGGGAGTTAATGTTAATTAAGAAAATATAAAATGCATGTCATATAATAGCAATGTTTTATTATAAAAAGGAAAAGACATCTGTAAAATTTCATATCTCACTACTAAACGAAGATTTTATGTTTTTTTCTTTAATTGAGTATCTTTGTGAAGGTTTTGAAATTTTTTCCCTTCTCTTGAAAATACTTTTTTTACAAATAAATTTTCTATGAATAGATCAAACACCCCTACTAATGTGTTCGGATGATATTCTTTATCGCTGTTAAGTGTAGCGTAACATCCGAGTGGTCGATTTGACCTCTAACGAGACCAGCCTCGAGACCGTGCGAGATCTGCACCAGTTCCTGTAAGATTTAGACAGGAAGTAGATGTGTGTTTTGGGATTTATGCATTTAATGTAAGTAAAGCTCATTTTATTTGCCTTCATTCACTTGAACATTTTTTGCACATAAAATTTGATTCAATTAGTCTTTATTTCTCGAATTCTATCACCTCAAACACGTGAAACGAGAAACATTAAATCATGTACATTTAGAGTTATCGTCCTTTGTTTACATGCCTCCACGTGGTTGGAAAAATAAAAAATCTTTTGGTGCTATAAAAATATATAGGGCTTGTCAATGTTTTTAAATTATTATACTAATTTATTTATGTTGTTCTTGGTGTTGTGAAATATTTTACCCCAGTATTAAAAGAGGTGAAAATGATTCAATGTGCAGAAAATGTTATAGTCTGTTTTACTTCTTACATAACAGATACACAATTTCTCAGTTACTTACATGCAATATGCATGTAATAAACGTGTGAAGAAGTGCTTAATTAAATGAATATAGAATGAATGTGACATTCAAAAGATTAGAAATGGTAAATGACAAATGTAAACAACCCTCAAGTGATCAGCTGGTGATAATTATTTAGGCGCGGATCTAGAAATTTTTCAAGGGGGAGGGGGGGGGTAAAGAGGAAAAGAGTTTTATAACTTACGTTTTACATAAACATGTACATGTAGTTAATTAAATAACTCAGTAGGATACAGGGTGGAGTATGGTTTTTAAAAATGGTAGGTTGATCAACCTGTGAAACAAATACTTGTACCTATAGCTAGATTACCTGAAATTTTTTGAAAAAGTGAAAAATAAATCTCTGAACCTGTAAATCCTATTATGTGAAGAAGTAGGGTTTCATTTTGTTATCACAACCAAATTTCCTTATATACTACAACATTAGCCTTTCAATGACATTTTTCTATAATACGACAACAATACACTGTAGAAATTTGGGTCTTTCTCTCTCTTATTTTGCAAATCAAAAGGGGTGAGGGAGTGCAGCGGGAGCCAGTCAAAGCGCCCCCTAATAAAAATGTCCCAGTCAAAGTGTCCACTAATTTTAGTCAAAGCGTCCCCTAATTTTAGTCAAAGGGCCCCCTAACATATTTTTTGAGAAAAAATACCGCCACCAAATGTTGGTCAAAGCATCCCCTGATTTTAGTCAAAGCACCCCCCTGATATTGGTCAAAGTATGCCCTGATTTTAGTCAAAGCGCCCCCTACATATTTTTACAGAAACAAATATCTTATTATAAACAATCTTTACTGTCCCCAAGAAATGGTCAAAGCGTCCCTTGGTTTTGGTCAAAGTGCCCCAAAATCGGGACGCTTTGATGGGGATGGTTTAATTAGGGGATACTTTGACTGGATTTCAGTGCAGCCCCCGTAACCCCTCTCCCCCTTTAGATCTGCCACTGTTATAAACAACTACTGAACTAACCTTTTTACAGGTCTCTCTCTCCCGATCTCTTCAACTCTTGCACCAAGGAGTAATTGATAAAAATAGATTAGATGAATAAATGAAAACATTTTGTAACATTTAAGTGAATGACTTAATTAAGCTTATTCCAGACTATGCCCATGTTTCTACATGATGTTAACTGTATGAATTTTAAAGACTGATTCAGTGTGATAATTAATATCTGATATACCTGGTTAATTGATTGTACAAATAGAAATTAATTGTTATCGACCCTTAAGATCATTTAAATTTCCTTGATCACAATCTTAGATGACATACAGACACTTAAACTGTAAAGTACTAAGTACTGAGCACATGAATGGTACTAGTAAGTAATTTGATTGATTCTTTATCATGCCTGGAGTGATAAAAGTATTTCAAAAAGTCTGTCAAATTCTTATATCCATAATTATTTCACTCTCATGATGGTGTGTCAGTGTCCCTTATGCAAAGAAATATAATTGCTTTAATAAATTCTCATATATTTTTGTAATATTTTTAGATATTAATGACTAAAATGATTGATCATTATCGAAATAAAATATCACTTACAGACACGATGCAAAAGGCTAATTTATCTTATCTTAAAAACATAGGATATGGAGATAATGAACAGTATTCAATATCAAAGTCCATAAAACAATACAAAATAGGAGCAGAGCAAACGCAGACCTCCGAAACATCAGAGGTGGGATCAGGTGCCACGGAGGAGTGAGCATCCCCTGCCGACTGGTCACACCTGCCTTGTGCTCCTTGTCATGATCATGAAATAATGGAAAAATCTGTCGTCAATATTCAGTGTATAAATAATGGACTAACAATTCTAATGAAAAACGTCTGTCAGCATTTACATATTGTAAATCAATTGTAAATCAATATGATTTACAATATGTAAATCAACTGTCAATTGCTCTTCTTGGCTGTACAACATTTTAAGTCACATAGTATTATAATATGATAATAAGGACTTTCAAGTAGGCATAATTCTGCTTCAGGCATAATCTTAGTTTCTAGGTTTATTTTTCCAGGGGAATTCAGCTTCATTGCATTTTTTCGCCCCAAATCCCTGCATGTCGCAGTGGTTAGAGTGTCTGCTCTAAAGTCTCGAAGCAAGGAGTCAATCCTTATATCACATGTTCGAATCCCACTGTGGGACTTGGAGACCGGTCCTTCGGATGAGACTGTATAAACTGAGGTCCTTTGTCACAGTAGGTGCTGGCACAAAAAAGATCCCTCAACAATTAGATAACCTTATTTTGACACAGAATTGACTCTGATTTTACTTTGTCAGTGTACGTCGAGTGTACAACAATGAAAACTATATGCATCATATCTAAAAAAAATTTGTGTGTGTGTGTTTTAGAGGGAGCTAGTGTCAAAACCCCCAACTCCCCATCTGAATCTGTGTACCTGTTTTATAATTTTTGTGATAAATAAATGTATGTGCTTGTAGTTATCATCATGAACATTTAATAAATGAGAGGAAAAATAATCTTTTGCAAAGCACTGAATAGCACAATATTATGGCCAACTGATTACTAATTTAACATGTTCAAATCCTGTTCAAATACACATACAATTTAATTTTGCAAAATTTGTTTTGTAAACTTTGCTTAAATTGGGTATTAAAAGTTATTTTATAGCAATATACTGAAGGGACAAGTTCGCTTAAAGACAAATTTTAAAGATTTAATCTTTGATAATGATGAAATAACATCTACACCAAATGAATTTACTTTTGGCATCTTACATGTGACTTTTCTTATGCAAATTTATATGTAAGCTAGTTGTTTGTCTAGTAATTTAAATATTTTTATGCTAGTTCACACATTTTATAAAGGTCAAAATTTAGTAAATGAAAAGTTCCTACAGAATTCTAAAATTTGAGGTATAAATTTAATCTGTTAATGATTCTTTACAACGATAGTGTAGCTTGGTAGTTAAAGGTGTATTGGGACTTAATTTTTAGGTAAACTCCGTAATATATAATTATATATTAAACTGCATTCAGTTCAATGAAAAATGAAGAAGATCATGCAGATGTTTGACTGTAAGTGTTGGAGTTTTCCTCTCTGTCTCAGACCAAGAAATAAATTGATATTGCCATTGAACCATCTCTCAGAAAACTTTTTTTTTCATTATCTTCTTCACTCTGCTTTAAAATGATATTAAACTGAATAAAAGTATCATCATGATCATGGTTACTTTGACATGATTGATTTCAAATTTTTCCATGAAAATTCTTCATTTTCTACATAAAGAGGAGGGAAAAGTAAGTTTATATTAAAGATGATTCAGAATCATATCATTGATTTGATCTTGATAGATCTAGCTAGCAACAAAATGACAGTAATTACTAGATCTTGACTATAATTAAGTCATAAGATATTACTTAAATGGTTTTATCATTTATGCAATGTTGTACAACTTTTGCCTTCTTGTTGATTAACTTTTAACACTGAGCCTTAACTTTCAGGTCTCTACGGGAATGCTATTTCATATCAGTATTCTGATGCTGTATGCCAGTCGCCCATCATACCCCTAATATATTGAAAGACAGTAGTGGTGCAGAGATTTGGACAACTTATCATCTACAGGATGATGTCAGGATCACAAACAAATAAGAAAACCTGTTCAAGAACATCAAGAAACTGTCCACTGAGACATAAAAACATGTACAGAGCAATTTCAAAATACACACAAAGGCTGAAAGCAGGATTTGTCAAAAGTGTAAGTCTCTAGGGCCAGAGTCTCAAGGGAGTTTCTGATTAAAATTTGTCTGTTGTATATTGGTGTACTTGTTGTGAGTATTGTTGCCCTTGTTGTCATCTTTGTATATAAACTTTCACATTCTCCACTGGGCCACTTTCAACCAACTTGACACAATTGAGTATTCTTGAACAAGGGAATAAAGGTTATAAGAAAAAAAAGTTAAAAGAAAATGCAATGCCTTCTTCCTAAGGACAGTCCAGACATGAATGCTGTCTTGACATGTAAACATGTAGCATATATAGATCTGTTATCATTGCCCTGGAGGATAGAGTAAAAAGCCCCGAAAGAAAGGGCGACAGAAGAGATAAAGATTTTAGCTCACCTGAGCAAAAAACTCGAGTGAGTTTCTCTTATCACATGTTGTCTGGCTTGAAAAACTGAAATTTATGTGGAAGCATCCTAAGGTATTGTATGTAAACTGTTCAAATCATGACCGCCTGGGGTAGGGCGAGGCCACAGTAGGGGACACAAGTTTAAATTGAAAGATATAGGAAAATACTTTAAAAATCTTCTTCACAAGAACTACTGGGCCAGAAAAGCTGAAACTTATGTGGAAGCATCCGTGTGTAGTGTAGATTTTAAATTTTCCAAATTATGACCCATGTGGTAGGGTTGGGTCACAATATGTATTACAGTGGGGGAATTTGTTAAAGAGCAGAATGGTCAAAGCTACTCAGGTGAGCGATGTGGCCCATGGGCCCATTGTTTAGTACAGTTAAGTGTTCACATATATATTTAGGATATTCAATGTTTTGTAGTTGGAAATGGAAATTATTTCATGAGTGAGACAGTATATAAATATTGCATGTAGTTGAGTGTAACATTGAAAATTGTCACCCCAAGAAAACCATTGTCAACCGAGATGCAGCGGAGGTTGACAATGGTTTTCGAGGGGTGAAAGTTTTCAATGATACACTCAACTACATGCTATATTTATTATATTATACTGAGTGTTTTATACAGATACATATATAACAGTGAACCGTGCATGCATAAGTCCTGTGCAGTCGCTATTTTTTGGAATACCACCCGTCGTCAAGCAATGTTAACTGTTGCTACGCTGGAGGGCGTGGGCTTCATTATTCAGTGGGTAATAGTGTTTTTTAACAAATATTTCTCGGCCAATCAGATTCAACTAATTTACATGAAAGTATAATATTATATTTTGTCTCATGAGTGAAATAAATTCCATATTATTCAAATACAAAACATTGAATTTCTGTTTATTACATTTTCGTTGATTTTCCCTTTGTCTACATCTTTTTAGGTCACCTGAGTCACTCAGGTGACCTAATGCTATCCATTTTCGTCCGTTGTCGTCCGTCGTTTGTTAACATTTGAACATTTTCAGCTTCTTCTCTGCAACCACTCAACCAATTTCAACCAAATTTGGTATACAGCATCTATTGATTAAGGGGAACAAAAATTGTGAATTTCATGGTCCCTGCCTCCCTAGGGCCTGAGGGGTGGGGCCAAAACCACTAAAATTAATGAAATCTTTAAAAATCTTCTCCTTTACTCCTGGACATCGAGCAGGCAAACTGTTAGCATGAATGTAATGCGTATTGAGTCCTCTACCAAAATTGTGAAATTCATGGCCCCAGGGTCAGGGGTTCTAGTGCCAGGGCGGGGCTATATAGATTATATAGTGAAAATGCATTATTTCTTTGAAAATCTTCTTCTCTGCACCTGGGTATTAAATAAACTAACTAAGTACATAGTTATGATGATCATTGAGTCCTCTACTAAAGTTGTGAAATTCATGTTCCCAGGGTCAGGGGTTCTTGTGCTAGGGAGGGGCTCTATTGATTATATAGTGAAATGCATTAAATCTTTGATAATCTTCTTCTCTGCTCCTGGGTATTAAATAAACTAAGTAAGTACATAGTTAAGATGAGCAAGAGTGCCTATTCCACAATTGTGAATATCATGGCTCCAGGGTCAGTGGTTCCTTTGGGGTGGGGTGCACAACTGTTTATAAAGTGGAAGTGCATTTTCTCTTTTTTACTCTGATCTTCCTCTGGGTAATAAGTAAATAGAGTAAGCATGCTAAGTTTATAATAAGTTTATAAATAACTTTTTCAAAATTGTGAATTTTATGGCCTCTGGTTTAAAACAGAACCAAATTCAATTGTTGGAAAGTTGTTACATGATACTCAGGTGACTTACAAGGCCCGTGGGCCTCTTGTTTGTAATGTAGTCATACGCTACATGACGTCATAGTTGAGCGGTCGATACGTCAGCTTAAAGTGAAAAACATTGTAAACATAAATTTCAGCAATTAACATATTTGGGGAATGTTCGCAGTCTTTATCTCTGTTAGAATGGTTTATTAACTTGTTCTCCATCTTATCACAAGCCAAGGAATATCTTTTACAATATTCCTTGTAATGGGAAGGAAAATCGAGAGTTTTCTCGCACTTCTGGTATTTGTTACACTGTGAAAGGATATCATTTTGATAACCTTTCACACTGTAAAAGAATATCATTTTTATTTAATAAATAACTTACAGTATTTCACTGTTTAAAATGTAATAAACTGCTTTATCTAATGTACATCTCAAAATTCTCAAAACACAAATGAATATTTTAGCTGTTAGTGCTTTCTGTTACTTTATGGCTTTTTAATTCAGACAAATGCAAAATTCAGTCCTGAAGACAATATTCATTGATAAATTTCTTACACTTGACCTTCTTAACTTCCTTGACATCAAAGAATGGAAATTAATATTATAGTACACACTATTTCAAATGCCTTAATATTTCACTCTATTTATAGGTGTTTTTGACAAAGAAGGTTTAAAACCTTTGTGGATGTGGATATTGAAACTCCTTAAAACTCTTGAAGGATGAGGAAAAGGAACCATTGAAATGGAACATGTTGGACAGGGTTATCACGGTAATATTGTTGATTTTGAACATGAATGCGTGCAAAAATTTGGTATGATATTGAATATTATATTAAGAAAAGTTCAACACATGCATTCATTGACTGACATGTATTTAAAGTATGCCCTTTGTCCACAAAGAAATTTTAAAATCTTTTTGAGAGGTTGATTGTATGAAATGATAGATAAATTGGCAGAATGCTTCACTTTTTTCTTATTTATTTAATTCGAAAATGAACATATAAAAATGTACATGGTACGTTGGGGAGGATGTTCAGTATTTTTAGGTCACCTGAGTCACTCAGGTGACCTATTGCCATCCGTGTTTGTCCGTCGGCGTCCGTCGTTCGTCGTGTGTTAACATTTGAACATTTTCAGCTTCTTCTCTGAAACCGCTAAACCAAATTCAACCAAATTTTGTATACAGCATCTGTGGGTGAAGGGGAACAAAAATTGTGAATTTCATGGTCCCTGTCCCCCCCCCCCCCCCCCCGGGGCCTGAGGAGTGGGGCCAAAACCACTAAAATTAATGCAATCTTTAAAAATCTTCTTCTTTACTCCTGGACATCAAGCAGTCAAACTGTTAGCATGATTGTAATCAGCAATGAGTCCTCTACCAAAATTGTGAAATTCATGGCCCTGGGGTCAGGGGTTCTAGTGCTAGGGCGGGGCTAAATAAGTAGGTAGTGAAAATGTATTATTTCTTTTAAAATCTTCTTCTCTGCTCCTAGGTATTAAATAAACCAACTAAGTTATGCTTTTTATGAGCAAGTTTGGCTCTACCAAAATTGTGAATTTCATGGCCCCAGGGTCAGGGGTTATGGTGTTAGGGCGGGATTCTATTGATTATATAGTGAAAATACATGAATTCTTTGAAAATCTTCTTCTCTGCTCCTGGATATTAAATAAACTAAGTAAGTACATAGTTATGATAAGCAAGAGTGCCTCTACCAAAATTGTGAATTTTATGGCCCCAGGGTCAGGGGTTCTTGTTTTAGGGTGGGGCTCTAATGATTATATAGTGAAATGCATGAATTCTTTGAACATCTTATCCTTTGCTCCTGGTTAATATGCTTATGATCTAATTACATATTTAAGGCCAGGATTTATTTTATTTTCAGTTTTAAAAACCCTCCGCTCAAGGTTTTTAATTTTTATACCCCCGCAAATGAAGTTTAGGGGGGTATATTGGAATCACCATGTCCGTCTGTCCGTCTGTCTGTAGACAAGATTTTGTCCAGACCGTTTCTCAGAAACTGTTGAATGGATTTGTCTGAAAATTTATACACTTATTATTCACCATATGAAGGTGTGCACCTGGTATTTTCAGCATGATTGGATGATTTTTCTGCATTTTACAGGTGTTTTTTCTTTTTTATTTTGTGATTTTGTTTGGCTCATAACTAGAAAACTAATAGACTTACAATCATCAAAAGGACAATTTATGCATCTAGGGTAGAAGGTGTGTCACGACCCATTTCAAGGTCACTGTGACCTTTAATTTAAGTGATTTTTTTTTTAAAAACAAAGTCTTTAAAATTTTATATTTTATAATCCTAAAAAATATAAAAATATAGTTGTATCCTTATTAAAAAATGCTAAATTAAGTAAAAACTTATTTTTTCATCATATACTTTACAGCAAATTCTGTAACAAATGTTAATGTTTTGAGAGGAATTCAGTTTGTCCCATGGGCATAATTATCAAGCACTGGTCAAGGAGAATTTTGATAGCAGAAATGTGCATGTCAAACTAGAGAGAAATTAACGAGTTCATTGTCGGGAGCAATCTGGCAAGAGCATCTCTAGATCTGATCATGCAGTGTAATCTTAATTTATCTCTTGGGAGTTCAAGGGCAAAAAGAAATGACCTCATAGTTGCTTGTGTTAATTAAGAGTTCTTGATGGCTATAGTCCAGATAAAGATCTTTCAATTGGTGTAATGTAATTAAAACAAATTGATGTTTCAGTGTATGATTAAAACTAAATTAGTATTGTATAAATTATACATGTGTTCATTGAAAAAAAAAATTACATTTCAATTTTTATATATTTGCAACAAATTGCAGTCATGTCTCACTTAGAATTTTATAGTCTAAAGAATAATTTTTTTTTTTGATTTTTTATTAGACTGTAACATTTCCATTATTGCCTAAAATATGCAATAAACAATTTAAAGCTGCAGATGGATATTTGTTAAGCTCTAACACAGCCAGTTTGGAATTATATGATGTATTATTTGTTTTAATTAATCCCTACACTGTAAGTCTCTTAGAGATGTATATGTACAATATTTTAAACATGATAAGAAATGGAAATTAGATCATTGAAATCTGTGTCAATCTGTTAATCAAGGTTACTTGATTTTCTTGCACCCTAACCAATTTATGATTATTGAACAATATTTGACGGGCGTATCATGCTGTGGCGGGACACTTTATTAGACAATAGTGAACACCTCTTACTAGATCCATAAAAAATTTCTGAATTGGCACCTACTCTGAAAAACCCAGCGGGGTTATTTGTCCCTATAGGACAGTTCTAGTTATGAAAAAATATTAATAAAAAATTTTTTCTGTCCGATGTCAAATTTGAGTCGGGATCGAGATTTCAAATATACGAACTCGCACTTCTGGTTTTAAGATGAAACGGCGGGTAAATAAAGCTAGATCTGAGAAGATAGCTTGGTTTAGTGTAAAATTCATCGATAAGAGTGCCATTCAAAACGTTTCACCCATTCAAAGGACAAATAAAATGCTGACGACTTTGTTGCACAATGACATGCTGGTGAGATAATTATAAATTCATTTCAAAAGTATCTGTCTGTAAATTATTTTCCTCCCCCAGGTTTTAAACTGCCCGTGGTAGCTATTGCATATTGCCAGCGACATTGTTTAGGTCTCTGTTATAGCTTACAGTCTAAACATCATTCTTCAGAAAAGGGTTGCTTATGCATCAGATGTAATGAATGAAACTATGGTAGAAGTTAAGTCCATTTGAGGAAGAAATAAACAATAACCTGAAGAAATATAAAATAATTCAACTATTAAAAGGCAAGAATATACAAATATATACAGGCATGTAGTATCATTTGTATCAGCCAGAAAAATTATTTTACACTTAATTGAAAAAATGTTAACCCTACTCCCCAATACTCTCTGTCTGTTTTATGATAGGAATTATAATTTTTAGGCATCAAGTAAATTTTAGAACAATGTCTACACATTCACCTAACACATATTAAAAAAATGAAGATATATTGAAAGACTTTTAAAGAATTGATTTTTAAAATATATTTTGATCAACATCACAAAATTTATATAACTGGCCCAAACTGGCAGATGATGAAATAAGCAATTAAATGTTCTACTTTCCTATTTGTAAGCATTATGTGTCCAGTGGTAAGGAGCCTATTAGGATAGCATAAAAAAGAATGTACAAATGTTAATAATTGATTTATCAAAATTTTATTTTTAATTTTCTTCTCCTTCGGGACTTTTTTATTATCATGTTCATAACTAAACCTAAACATAAAAAAATGCTGGGCTTATAATGAAGAAAGGGGCCTCTTTCAAAATAGATAATTTCAGGGCCGCTGGGTCGGGGGTACCAGGGGGGTACTTTGACTAAAAAAAAATTTATGCTTTGAAATCTGCACTTTGATAAGCAATGGTGCCTCTTTCAAAATTTGTGAATTTCATGGCTTTTGGTTTAAAACACGAACCAAATACAATCGCTGGAAAGTTGTGGAACAGCAAGGCCTTGACAGTCCTAAAGGCATTGTCTGAAGAGACAATACATGATACTCAGGTGACCTATAAGGCCCGTGGGCCTCTTGTTAAATTGGATGTTGGAATTTGTATCTCAAATGGGAGGATAGCTAATTAGGGCCCCGCAAGGATTTGCGGGTGCCCTATAGTAATCACTCTGTCTGTCCGTCTGTCTGTCTGTCTGTCCGTCTGTCTGTCCGTCTGTCACTCTTCCGTCCACAAATTTTCTGTTTTTTTCTAATAACTTTTTTTATGGTTGCCCAATCAAGTTCAAATTTGGTATGGTAGTTCAGTAGGCAAAAATGCATATTTTGATGCTAAGTTTGGTTCTCTATGTCTTCTGGTTTGGAGCTGGGGTGGTGGGGTAGATTCCTTAACTATGCATAAGAATGAATGGGCAACTTTTTTTATGGTTGCCCAATCAAGTTCAAATTTGGTATGGTAGTTCAGTAGGCAGAAATAATATTTTGATGCTAAGTTTGGTTCTCTATGTCCCCTGGTTTGGAGCTGGGGTGGTGGGGTACATTCCTTAACTTTATATAAGAATGCATTGGCAAAGAGAGATAACTGCTGAAGATGTTCCCATTGTAAACTGAATGCTGCTATATGAGTCCCTTGGGATTAATTAGCTTTCCTCTTGAAGAAAATCCAGAGCATTATCTTTATCTGTCACATTGAGATGAATTACCACCTCTGTCTGCAAATGAAGTTTGTTTTGAAGTTAAGTCAATTTGGAATGCTATGAACACTCTGAAATGTGGATTTGAATATAAATTTTCATAATTTATTTTTGTTTAATAGTTATAACTTCATTGAATTCTAAAAACAATAAATAGATTAAAGAAGATTTTTTGATTTACTTTTGTTACTTATGTTAATTCAAGAATATTATTAATTTTTAAGGTAGTTGTATAAAAACCCCATTCTATCATTAATACTGAAAAAGTTCTTATTGTAACTTTGAAAGAAAATGATGAGAGAGGTACAATTAATCCCTTGGGATTAATTATGCTGCAGCCTGCTGCGAAAATTTAGTAGGCTTTTCTTTATCTGTCTTTAAGATTAATGAAAACATTTGTCTGCAACTGCTAGCTGTTTGTTTGAAGTTAAGGTCAAGCCTTCATGATATTTGCATTCATTGAAGGCTGGATTTTATATAACACAAGCTTCATAATTGTTTAAATATACATTCAATGTTAAGTCATTCTTTACTGCCTAATGTAAGTACAAGGATATTATTTTCAGGTTTTTGAATGTTCAGGAATTATCTTGAAATTTTAAGAATACAGTTGCTGTTGCTTATTCTTCGTACATTTTGAATCATTCCATAAGCTGCACCCTTTTAATTCTACCCCATGGCGGGGCCCTTGCTGACTGGTCAGTTTTCTAGTTTCAAAGAAGATTTAGGTTTTGATTGAGATCAGCAATTTTCTTCAAGAATGAATCTGAATGATGCATTTGATATTACTATTAACAAATTTGAACAACTCCTCCAAATATCCAGAACTTACAAATACATGTACATTGTACTTTTGAAAACTGATTCTTGTTAGGTACATTCATGTTTGTCCCAAACCAATTGAAAGCAAATATTTTCAGGAGAATGGTCAATCTCATAGTCATGCAAAACTTAATTTGCAGTCTTTTTGCAGATTCAGATCTGCACATTTAAAGGAGTGGACAAATGAGTGTTTTTGAATTAAAATCTGGAATTGGTGACAAGAAATGGCACAAATTAATTCACAAAATATTCATGTATCCACCCCTATTTACTGATTTGACACTGGCTGGATATTTTTTTTACACAGAAATATAATCTGACTTAATATTGTGACTTCTTTTTGAATGACCCTCACCTAGGGATTAGTCACGCTTTTCATGTGTAGATCGAATATCATTTTTAACATGTTTAAGGAAAATATGTTTGTATTTTACTTTCAATTGACATGTCTCAGAGGAGCATCATGGTCCATATAGGCTTATAGTCAATTATAAATCTGAGTACATTTTACACAATTTATTGTGCGATTATTTTAAAAATTACTAAATTTTATGTATACAATAACAGACTGATGTGATATGCTGTAAATTCCTTATTAAACGCAAGGAATTTATTATTGCAATTTTGCATGTAGCATCACTTGCGAAATAAAATGTTTCACTTTTATTTTTATGGTACTGAAACCCATGCACATTCTCCTTATTATCCGCCCATTCACAAATATATATTCTTGCGATTTGATGTTTTTAAGAGCTATTTTGCAATAATAAGTACTCACAAAAAATAAGGAATCTGCAGTATGTACATGTATAATCTTTGAATTGATGTTTGATTTTTTTTCAAATCCAGATCATGCATTTATAAAAGATGACAGCATATCAGCACTGCCTTAAGATTGGAGTTGAGACCTTGTATTTTTTACACGGAAAATAAAGAACAGTTGCTGAATGAAACAGATGCTCGCAGAAGCAAATGTAATGAGCCCAGAATAATGGTGATCAATTTTGAATGATTTCATTCTCTGGTTGAAATGATACTGATCCAATTTGGTTGACAATGAATACTAAGTATTTTGTTGTATATAAGTATAATGGTTTGTTTTAAAACTGTATAAAGCTTGATATATAATGTAACGATATTATGTAGGAATCAATATTTTTTGAAGGATAAAAGATGTAATTTTTTTTCAATCAGAATTTCCTAAAAAGACTTTCTAATGTAAATACATGTATGAATAATAGAAGTTTATAATCCTTTATTTTACTGCCATTGAAATACTGTAGTAATGAACCACAATTTTACACCAAAAATGTTTTAATTTCACATTTAAAGTTTTTATGAAGTTTGAATTGCAGCTCATATTGCTTTTTATTGAACTATCTCCCTTAAATTAACCTTAGATTTGTAGTGCATTCTATGTACAAATGTAATAAATTTAATTTTGGACCATGGGAAAGGTCTTGTTTTGAACTCTGCTGATTTTAACTCAAGCAGAGTAAATGTCTTTAATACATGTACATCTATATATATCACAAATGAAATGGCTATTTTAAAAAATATATACAATCATGTACATGTATATCTGTAAAAGTAATTGATCTTCCCAAAGAGTTATTTCCCTTGTTCACAATGTAAAAAAAATCTGAATGATATATGCATGACTGTTTTACAAAAAGCAAAGAGATAAATTTATTTTATATGTTTTAGAAATGTCCTCATTGTGTCCAGTATCTGCTTTTCTTACAAGTATTAATGATATTGAAATAAACTGTGCTAATATTAAAAAGTATTTTTATATCATGATATGATTATATATTGAACCTTGTTTATTAGAGCTGTGGCCAGAAGTGTTTGGCTAATACAGCTAGGGGTTCAAAATATTTCACAGAGTGAGATTAAAATACAGAAATAATATATTTTATATGGTAAAACATATATTTAGAAAACATCTTGTTGGATCTTTTCTCAAGTATGATCTCAGTTAAAAGGAACTGGGTGTAAAAAGAGCTTTCATGTGCATTTATATATTCCAGATATTTATTTAAATGCTTTTGGGTCTATGAAAAAGGCACAATGTGAAGAAATGTGAACATTTTAGCCCAACTGGACATTAGGGACAGGGATATACTAAGTATGTGTAAGATCATGATCATGTGACACCTACATGTAACAGTCAGCTAGATTTAAAACGGTAATAAGGCTTTGAAGTTTGCCAAATCATTTTAGGTATGACTAGGAAATTAGATTGTGTGTGTTTTCAAACATTTTTTTTACACCCCCCCCCCCATTTTTATGGTTTTATGATTCTTACTAAGCAATCTAATTAAAATTAGATGTTAGATCCTCTGGCATACTCGCTACACTAACATCTAACAACATCCTATTGAGGGTCACGACAGAGGTCAAATTCTATCAACCAATCAAATCGCCGCTGGCAAAATCATTATATATTGTTGGCGAATAAGTCTTGAGGCGTTCCGAATTTGACCTCTGGCATGACCCTCAGTGGGATGTTGTTAGATGTTGGCGAGTATGCGAGCGGATCTAACATCTAATTTTAATTAGATTGCTGACTAAGGGTGTTGGTATGTAACAACCTCACCCCCACCACTCATATGGACAAAGAATTCCTGGAACCATCCATGCCTTCAATAAAAATATCCTAAGTGCTCTGGAAAATTTATTAAACCTTAGAGATAGGGTTGAAAATAAAGAAGTATGAAAATGGGAGAAAAAATATTGAGAAGCAGGATGGATGGGTCTCATCCCTCCTTTCCAAATAAAAAGAAGTTGGGGAAAAAAAAAAGAAATTGTGTTTGTTTCGGGGGGAGGAGCTTTAATTTCCTGCATGTCTAAATAACTTGACATGTTTAGGGATCCAGGTTCTGAGTTTCTGAGTCATTTAGATTGCATGTAATTCAGTATTCATTAAAAATATTTTTGTATCATTTAATATGAATTTAATATATACTTATAGCACTAGCTCTGATATCTAAATAACTCCCGCCCCCCCCCCCCTTTCCGTGCCCGGATGGATTTATTGGATATGGAACCCTAAGTATTAAATGTTCCTGAACCATGATAACAGAAATATTGTTAACATGTGTATCTATAACTGTATAATAAAGGAATTGCTCGTAACTGTTTTGTCAGTATCTGGGTTATATATAGAAAACAGACTAAAGGTGTGAACGTTCTCCTTTACTGCGAGCCTAATGACCTTTGACTAGTTCAAGAGAAACCACGTGATGTAAATTTAAATAACAATAACATTAGTAGGGGTGTCAAAGAAGCTTTTTCTTTTGCAAAGATATCATCTGAACATTGTTAAAAATTATTTAAAAAAAAAACTAATAAATGAAATAATAATCTATGTTAGAATTAAAAAAAAATCAATTTCACACCTCTGCAGCCTCCCCAAGAGCGAGAACAATAGGGACAGTTATTATCAGTAAATGTCAGCACTTGTCTAAGTTTTTCAGCAGGGACAGTAAACGGGTTAGTAATTGTCTAAGTTTTTCAGCACCGACTAAGATTGTCAGCATTTTTCTAAGTTTATCAGTACCGGCAGTAAAAAGGTCAGTAATTGTGTAAGTTTTACAGTAACGACAGTTCATTTTCAGTAATTTTCTGAGTTTGTCAGTAAAATTTGGGAATGTCAGTACGTTTCTGACTTAGTTGTGAAAGGAGTTGATAAAATTTCTAACTTTATAATCCTTTTTCAAACTGTATGTTTTATAGTTTAATGTAGAGATAAAATAGTACGTTTAAGTAAAGGAGAAAGGCCAAAAACTGTCCATTCTGTGAGAGAAAGAACTAATCAAGGGCCGTGAACAGTTTGAAGTCTTTCTCCTACTTAAAACATGACTCTCTTTGTTCTGAAAATTTTTTTAGATGTGTAAAACAGGTAGTACACATACAAAAAGTTAATTGTTTACAGAATAGACAGTTACAAGTAAGCTTGGGGTCACAGGGATTTGTTGAATAGACATTGTGTTTCCCGATACGAATAACAAAAGGTTTTTGTCTAAAGAATGGTCAGTTACAGGTGGATTTCGGGATGATGCTAGTATCTTATTTATATGGGAATGCAACTCCTTTAAATCAGTTTATATTTTGCGTTGTAAAGTCAAACATCTCTTCCTCCGCTAGAGAGAAAATATGAAAGAATCGAAATCGATTAGAAACCAATTAATGCACAAAACCAGTGATATTTTTATCTGGAAACAGAGAATAGTTAGCGTAAAGAAAATATTCTCCAAACTTTGATCTTCTCAAAATGTCTTTAACGACAAATACATGTACAGTTATTTCACACCGGATATGTTTTTTTTTTTAATTTGAATTCAGTTTTTGAGGATATATATTAATTGCAGAAGTATAATAATGAAAGGCAAATTGTGTTCTGAGTGTTGGATAGCCATGAGCCAAACGTTGACCTGAAAATGTAATTCAAATCATTCTGGAAATGTTTCAATATTAATCATTTTCTAACAAATTATTCACTACAGCAGTGAAGTTTTCATCGTGCAAACTTTTTCTAGGTGATTGGATTTAATATTAGCCAACTTCAAGCTCAAAATGCATTCTTCTCAAGGGAAAGATGCTTCCAAACTCTTAATCAAATGTGAAATTGTGCCATTAAATTCAAGTTTTGAGAAAAAAAAGATTTTTGAGCATTGCAAAAAATGTGTATTATTCATGGATTTAAACGTGTAAAATCGAACAGATCCGATGCAGACATCGTGTTCTGGATTAACTTAAGTTCTTTTTGTTATATACATGTACATTAAATTGTATTAAATTTTGTTTTTTTTTCCCTCTTTTGCACATGCCAAAGTTTACCTGTAACTCTCCATTCTGTTTGTTTTAACTGTCCATTCTTTTTTTGAAAAACTGTCCATTCTCTTAAAAAATTGACAGTTTCCCAAAAAGAGTGGACACTTACATGTGACATAATGGATTGTAAGGGGAGTAAGTTCAACACTAAGCTATAGAATGGATAACACAAACAAAGGGTTTATGTCACAATCATGTTTTAATAAAGATAGAAACATTCATCAAAGTACAATGTACGTGAGTCGGTTGCAAGTTCAGCCCACAAACTATTATATAAGCATTTCTATTATCCATATGATATCAGGCATTTTTTTGACTTCTTGATTGGATTCTTCTTAGAAAGTGCAATACTTCCAAATAAAAAATAATAATTTAGAACTATCTGTTTATCGTCATTCCTATCAAATGCGTTTTGATTCTAGATGAGGTCATTTAGAATGTCAGAGAAAGGTAAATTTAATGAAAATACGTATATTCAAATTTTTTTTTCATTTTTTCTTCAGTTGAAAAGCGCTTTTTGTTTCCGAAAAACAGAGAAAACGCATTCCTAGCTACAACATTTATGAAGGTCATGGATAAGTATTTAAGAGTCATTCTCTGTAAGCATCAAAATGGGCTGGAAATTGATTCTCACGGATTTGGCTGAAACTTGGTGAAATAATTAAATTATAAGCCCGATTTACAAAAATATTATTAAAAGTGATCAATTGGTCTTTTTTCCATGGCAACCAGGTTACCTGTTTTTGCACATAGGTGGTAAATACCTAAAATGATATTTCTTCCCATTAATGTACATTTGATTAAATAAAGGTGATTATTATTATTTTTCCTTTGAAATAATTTGTTATTTGTATTTTCTATACAAAAAAGTTGAAAAAAATTATTTGGACCTGTCGTTAAATGCTAAGAAACATAAAAAATTGCTTTATAAAAGTGGGGGTTGAACATAACAATGTACACAAAAAACGCAAGCACTGGTGGAATATTCTGATGCTCTGAATTTCACCTTATACATTTATGGAGAACATATAAAAAAACTGGAGAGGTATTATTTACTTTAAGAAAATAAAATGATTGTAAATTTTGTAAAAAATATCTAAATTTACACACATTTTTGTCAAGTGTTATTTCACCTTTCGGAAATCTTTTGCTTAAATCAATGAAAATGAAAGTGAAAGTACACAGCAGAAAACGACCTTGAAGAGTAAATACTGTCTGTTTTGGATATTTTTAGAGGTTTTAATCCAACTTGTGAAGTATTTAACATTACCCATATTTAAACTGTTAAATGATTGTTCAGGCTTTACTATGTCTGAGAGATATGCATGTTTTTGTATAGATGTGATAAATTTAAAAATGCCTTTGTGACAACAAGTGTTGCATCATTGAAAAAAGTGTTTAAAAACAAAGTAACGTCAGTTAAATGGACTTCTTCAGAGGTAAGGGTGGGATAATAAGGTTGTGATGAAGAAATTTACATGGCAATAAGAAGATCACTAGGCAAGTACCAATGAAATATTTACCACGCACATTGAAAGTTGCACATATACTTTATGAGTTTATTAATAAAAAGGTATGCCTATTTATTGTAAAAATAAAATTAAAGTACCCAAAGCATAAAAAATGACATGATTCAATAATTTATTGTATACTTTATAGTATAGGCATATTATCAATCTTATTAAAATCAGATGTTGATGAAAATTATAGAAACCATCTGTTGATAAAAATTACATATGTTAACCAAATTAAACTAAAGCAATTCTGTATGTAACAAAAGCTAAATACCTTATAAGAGCTTTTTAATTGTGTGCTTGAAAAACAAAGGAGGGGGGGGGGGAATGTTATTGCCATGCAAGGTATTTCATCAATTTTTAAAGGAATTAATTTCATTTATTCATCATTTTTTAAAATTATTTTAATTTTTTTATTTTACATGTTGACCTTATGAAATCTTATCGCTAAACTGAACACGTGACAATACTGCGATTTTCTTTTAGATTTCAATTTGTGCAGGGCTGACATTTGTTTATGCAAGTTTTTTTTGAATGGGGATCGATGATCATGGGTGAATGTGCCCAACTGCCCTTTCATTTAGGAACTTGAAGTTATTGCAAAAAATTGGAAGAACTTAGAAATTTATTTCTTTTACATCAGATTATTTTATTGCAATAGAGAAAAAAAAAATTAATTAATTTATATTAAGATTTTTTGTAATGGCAAACACTGTCACAGTTGACAAATTTATAATACAATGTGTACACTTTACTGAAACAATATGTAATGAAGGAATACATTAGGGTTTATAGGGAAATATTTCAATTTTCAGTGGAAAGGAGTCTCTTTTACGTACATGCAGAAATTGGGGATATGTAAAATGGTCCTTGTTGAAATCATAGATTTATGTGCCCAAATTATTGATGAAAAAGAAAAATATTATATTTGATTTTGTCATATTTTATGAGGACATCTCAGTATTCCATTTATCACAGACTTTATGTTCTGGAAAATATTTTAAGAAGAGCTTTCCAAATAGATTTAGATAAAAATGAGTTATTTAACTTGAAAAAAAATACTAATACAAATAAATCAAGCCCCCCCCCCATGTAACATATTGGAGGAGGGGGTAGTAACATTTTACCCCCCCCCTCACATTTACCCCCCAGAAAACTATTTCAGATCATTATATTTTTCCTGCAATATATCGATGAGGTTCTCTGTTGATTGAATTTCAAAAGTTTATAGGGAGTTCACTCCCAGGGGCATAGTCCCTACGCACAGTAATTTTGGACCTACTAAGACTGGCAGTGGTTTGTATAATTATATGCTTTCCATCTAATTGCACTTTCCCTAATACTTATTTTAACCTCTGTGTCTTAATGAGGAAAAACAAATCACAAATTCTCTCAATTACATACTCAAATTTTATTATCATTCTTAGTGTGTATGAATGACACTTTTCTCTGCTGGGAAAATTTCAGCGAATTTTTTTCATGTATGGTACGGACAGACACACGGATAAACAGGAAGTTGACATCAGATTTAATTTTAACCCATCATGCATGCCTTAGCAAATACTGTGCTAAAATTTCAAGCATTTTCAATGAATAGTTGTTGAGAAAACTGCAACCAAACATTTGCTACGTTCAGACATACAGGCAGCCAGACAGACGGACGGACGGACTGACACAAAAGTAAATCAGTATACCCCCCTCTCCTTCGTAGTGGTGATATAATAATTCGTTACGAAATGAACAACAAAAGAACATTTCAATGACAGCAAAAAAAGTTGAATCGAGGAGGGTGGGGTCACTCTTGACTATGTGCTTGTCCTACTTAAACTAAAATATGTGTATACACTGTATATGTTTCAATCAATAAAGAAAGTTGCTTCCAAAAGATCGGTCATGATTTTATGTGGTATTTATTAATAGTGTTTCAATGGAAACAAAGCCTGTTGCATTAATACAGATATATGTCATTTAAATTTGAGTTCATGTTTTTGTCCCCGTAAATAAGTTAATTAGAAGTATAATCAAACATTGGTGGCAGTGCTATGAGTTTTGTATAGTGGTACATCAATAATTATTTGGATCATTCCTGAATAATTTGGTTACTATAGCAACTGTTTTTTTTAAATCATGAATTTCTAGACTATTTTCATGTTGGTGAAATGACAAGGTTTATGGAATTTATTTTATTGAAGATATAATCGTGCAATAAAGCAGTAGATTTTGTATATTAAACATATCTGATTCAATGAAAAGAATGTTCAGGAACTATTGGCTGCCATAGCAACCATTTTTAAAAATAAATTATGAATAACTATTTTGATATTTAGTGAAATACAATTAAATTCAATTTATTTTATTGAAAAAGGGGAAAAATCATGAATGAAGCTATGATATTATTTGTTGTATACTTGTCATCATCGCAAAAATTGTGATAGCAACTATTAGAAGGAAGTGTTCATAAACTATTTGGTTACCATAGCAACGTGATATTAGACGCTTGGGTTTTTTTTTATTTTTTTTTAAATGTACATAAGTGAAATAACAAAATATAATAAGTGTATTGAAGAAAATAAACCATGCACTGAGGCCACAGATTCTGCATAATGATAATGTCAATAGCTATGGTGATTTTTCCTGACTTTTTGGTTGCTATAGTCATTTTTTGTTTAATTTATTAACTTACATATTTATCATGATAATGTAAAATTATGATGTTTAGAAGTGTGATTTGTTTTACTTTTGATTTTTTTTAAAGTTATAATGTACAAAAAGGAGCCAAATGTTGAATCTACAAATTAATCCAAAATCTTCATAGCAACCATTTTCGTTTACGTTTCATTTTATTTTAAGAAATAATACCTCTCTAGAAATTTTATATTTTGTTGAGTTGGGATTGACCTTTTCAGTGATGGTAATTGTTTGTTATGGGTTGCCCGCGTTTTCTTGCTACTATGCTTAGAAAATGCCCAAAATTGGCATTTTTTTTTTCAAATTTGTTAAAATTTGAAAAATTCTGACTTTTCACTGAAAGACAACTCTTTTAGGAACAACTACTGATAAATTTCATCAGTTGTGGTAGTTACTCCAACAAATAGTCTATCAGAGTAGGCAAAAATTAAATTTGTAAATAATATGTAGAAAATAGAAATTTATGATGAATATGGTATACTTTCTGTAGTTTGCCCTGTATTTTTGGCCTCAAAATGGTGGTTTTGGTTACCATGGCAACCGGGACTCAAAATAAAAAATAACTCCAAAAATGTTCCGTACATGGTGTTTCTACATTGCATGCAAAAAATCAGCTAAATCTGTGATGTACAATTTCCAACTTTTTTCTAAATTCTTTGATTCTTACAGAGAATGACTCTCAATACACCATTTGTATATAAAATCTTAGATAGGCCAGCGTGTTTTTTCTGTTTTAAAAATAAAAATAAACAAGAATTTATTCCATTGCAATTGATCAACTGTTGTAAAATGTGACCTTGTGACTCCCATGACTGTATTGTTAAAATTAATGATGGTTACAAAACAAGCATCATTAAAATTCTTGGTTGCAAACTATCACCAGTGAAACGTGTCTCTACTTTAAATATAAAAAATGGGGTTCAAATTAGGACTTTACATACCTCGTGTTTTGTTGCAGTTAGATCATGTCGTACTATTGTATTTAATTGATAATTAGATGATAGGTGTTCGTGTCAAAGTTGTAATTAAATTGATTATTTAAGAATTAACTGTCCGTTGCCGAAGACGTTTATGCATAAAATCATCAAGCAAGCCTATCGATTGATCATTTTCATGATATTTAAAATTCTGACAGTTTTTCCTTATATTTACATGCTTTTGATTCCGCCAATCCACGTGCTTCAAGCCCTGCGCAAGTGAGTTTAGGTTACATATGAAGATTCTATGCAAACAATCTTAGTAAAACCCATAATGGCTATACCTAACATGGAGAAAGAGTTAAGACTTGTTTTCTAAAACATTCTTGGTACCCACTATATGTGATAGCCAGTTTACATTATGGAAACCCTTACTACACAAGGTAATAAGAAACATCAACAAAATCGCTTAGTGCAAGGGCATACATTACTTGCTTTACAGAAACAAGGTATAAATAGACGCAGGATATTCCAAGGATTCGAAATATTGCTGCACAAATGTGGATCCTGTAATTATTTGTTTGTTACAATTTCTCGAGTCTTAAGTTGCTACAGGGTAAAACGTCAGTGTCTTGTGGAAGTTTCCAAAATTTTCATCAATTGAGAAAGTGGATAGGATTTCTGCAGCAGTTTTGTTTATCTTAAGAATATTCTTCTGAATACTAAATTTTTTTATTTGAAATCAAATAGATATGCCCTTGCGCCGACGTTGTTTCATTAATATGTTTTGTTACCTTGAATGGGAAAGAACAATGATGTCATTATGTGTATCAGCAATAATATGCTGTGGGCATTTAGTATGGTTTAGAAAATCAGTTTGAACCTTTTTGTATATAACATATACAATATGTGAATTTTTATTAGCTCATTTGCATAAAAATCCCCATATTAACATTAACTCACCACCGTGCTTCTGTCTAGCTATTTGTCCCGTGCTGCACATGATGTTTTTAACCGCGCCTTTTAACGAATCAATACATTGATGGGGATATAAAGTACAATAAATACTTGTACTTGTATCTCGGACGAAGACATTGGAAATGTAAACATTATTAAATATATGCTATGCATACAATTACGTATTGTATTCCGATTGGCGCGCATAACCAATCAAATACAACTAGGTTTACAGGTATGTGAGGAACATGTGCGAGTATTTTGTTTTGTACAGGCAAATTTGTTTTTTATCTTGACAATACGTACATTGTAACATACGTATGACAATACGTATGATTGAACAATCAAGGACCAATGAATTGCACCATACTAATTTTTATGCATGGTTTTAATTACTTGTGCACTATATAAAGTAAAAGATCTGCTAAATTTCTCATCCCAAGCTTTTCTGCCTTTATGGTATCAGATTGATTTTAATATTTGACTTCAGATCGATTCAATCGATGTTTGTTATTTTAATTCAAACCTTTAATACTGAATGCATGGTAAGATGTACATTAATCTTGTATTTCACTTACTTGCAGAAATATGAAATAACAATCTTCTGTCAGCTATATCAATATCTTACTCACAATTATTTTTTGTTGATTTTTAATGTCGTCATGTTTTGTGTTTATCTATGTCTGCTGTTTTGTATGAATATTGTGAGCTTGTTTTCGATATTCTTGGTTTTTCTTCCATAACAAATACAATATGTCAAATGAGAACGAACCCGGTTTGTTTTCTTTAAACAAATAAAACTGCTGCTCTGTGACATTCATATCAGGGGATTTCTTTTTTTCTTTTTTAGACCTACTATAGAAATAGATACTATTTTGCAGTCGCGTCACAGGGTCAGAATATTGCTTGGGGAAACGTGTATATTTTATTCGAGGATAAACCATATGTTTTATGATTTATTCTGTACAAGGAAAATATTTTTTATAGTTTAAATTGTTACACGTACGAGATCAATCAGGATTCTAAATATTTTTTGTGTTAAAATGCAATAAGCACATTTATAATGAATTAATTTTGAGAAGACCATAAAATCAAAGATTTCTGAAATCCAAGAAAATGTAATTTTACTTTCAAAAGTTGACGAGGGCTATTGTGTGCTTTGATTGTTTCAATATAATATGTACGTTCTAAATCATAAATCTCGCTTTTAAGCTACCGGTATATCCAAGTTATGTGATCTTCAATATTGATATATACACGTCATGTCAATAAAAACATCTTTTAGAGATTATAAAAATACTGTATGCTAGTTTTATCCTCGTACACGTATTCAATTGAAATATATAGGTACAACTTTTTTATAAAGCTCCTCCTCGCTCTTACAGATGACAAAAAAAGGTACATGTAATTCTAGTTTCTGGTCGTGGCATGATAGTGTCAAGGTTTCTTTTGGGACTGTGGAAAGGGGGATAAGTACCTCCCTCAAATTAACCTGGTCCTTGGACCTCTTCTAACCATCTTAAATCAAGCCTCGGATAGGATACTTGGATTTGATTTACATTAAGTTTTCTGTCATTGTGTATATCTTGTGTACCCCTCTGGAGATCGTACCGACCATCGTATTTGAATTGAGGCTTTCATTGCTTACCTCAAATGATAACGAGATAAAGAAGCAATTATGAAAACACTTAAAAAAAAAAGGTTGATGAGAATGAGTCATACATATCATAATTATGTTAAATAAGTAAATGAATGATTATTATTCTTATATATCAAAATTGTAATTTAAAAGAGGGACTGTTATTTCAGGATTACAATTGATAACTATAATTTGTCAAAACATTATGTAACTGACGTACATTAATTCTACTTTAACAACATATACCGAGCTGTGTTTGGAGTATCATGGAAGTAAATAAAATATTTTTTTTAACAAGTATTACAACTCTTTTATATTGTTCAAGCGATTTTTTAATAAAACAATTGAGTTACGTGTCGCTTTTCTTATAGAGAAGGTGACGAAGATGCGGTATAATAACAAGTTTCAGAAGAAAAATGATTCGAATTATCACATCTTGCTTAGCATATACTATTTGTAATTATGCATCTGGAAGGGGTAAAAAGTACAATGCATGTGATTTGGTTCCAGTTTCACCGGATAACAGCTAGCTGTCAGGAAACTACCCCCGGTCCGAAGCCCTGACCCCAATACCATAAACTGAGTACAGACTTAGTCAAAAATTAGATTTTAATATCTTCATTTTCATTCAATTTATCAGCTCAAAAAATTGTAATTTGAAAAACACTTCAGTTAAAACATATGATAAAATTTTAATTTATTACAAAAAATTATTTCAAAAGTTATATCAATTTGAAATTTTTTACCTAAGTCTATTCTAAGATTATGGTCATGGGGTCAAGTGATTTTAACAGTTTTTGCATCGTGGGAAAATCACGTAGGAAATACCTATAAGAATATTTATTTTGCTTATAATATTCCTACAAAATGAAGCCTCCAAACAACGTTTCCAAGTTTTATTTTACTAGGAGACTTATTTATAAACCACTTTGTCTTTTGTTTTGCATAAACGACATGCAATTTGAATTACTTCCCTTCATGCAGGCAGCTTACAACGACAGATTGTTGTATAATATTTCCTTATAACATTTGATATTTATTAACAAACACATAGTGTTATTGAAATTGTCGATTTGTTTTTTTTAATAATAATTCTAAAAGAAAAAGTTTATGTAGGATTCTGCTCGCAGCAAAAATATTCTGCAAGCTTTTTTTCAGAATTATACGGTGAACAAATGAAATTGACCTACACAGAGAAAGAAAAAATGTTTTGTTTTACTCTATCACAGGAAAACCTACATAGGTAATAGATTCAGGTTAATTACATCCTGTGCATATAGGTACGTATTCACGAGCCAGCGTCGTTTCATCGGAGCTTCTCACCAATATCGCATTAGCGCCAACCCACATCAAATCTACTCGTGGACAAACCGAATGGCTGAAAACATCGTCCTTTAAGTTTCATACTCTAAACCGGCATTACAATTTGAAATATTTGAAATGTATATGTATGAGCCTAAGAGGTAATCTAATTAAGGTGTTAGAGACGGGCCTTCGGAAGATTTGGCTATAAATGGGTTTCAGTAAAAAACAAAACAGGACCTTGAATTATAGCTTTGCAACACTTAATAATTCCTCAAAACGTTCACGATATAAATACATATACATTATGATCCTTGAAACTCTTTTAATCAATCAAAGTTTATTATCATGTAAAAGATAAATTGAGGCAACTTGTCAAAATGTCAAGGCATAGAAAAAAGATTACAGCGTGATACAAAATATATGCTTTACTTCTGATACATATTATGGAATTGCTTTGATATAAGGCGGGAATATGTGTAACGCTAAGTCGGAAGACCTTAATGATCAGAGTTCAACGACATAATTACTTTTGTAGTTGTACTTGTCCTTTCATGGATAAAATATAATTTCCCCCAAGTTTTTAGTATCGCCGATTTCTCGGAATTATGGCCAATTAGGGCATGTGCTGATTTGGCATAAAACAAAATTACTGCTACGAAAAGTATTATAATACCCCTAACAAAAAAATACTATAGTTAACTATAGTTTACTATAGTTAACTATAGTTATAACTTTGACACTTTGAAAACTTTGATTTACTATAGTTATAACTTTGACACTTTGAAAAACTTTGACGAAAACTATGACACTTTGAAAAACTTTGGCGAATACTTTGACACTTTGAAAAACTTTGATGAAAACTTTGACACTTTGAAAAACTTTGACGAATACGTTGACACTTTGAAAAACTTTGGCGAAAACTTTGACACTTTGGAAAACTTTGACAAAAACTTTGACACTTTGAAAAACTTTGATGAAAACTTCTACACTTTGAAAAACTTTGACGAAAACGTTGACACTTTGAAAAACTTTGGCGAAAACTTTGAAACTTTGAAAAACATTGGCGAAAACTTTGACACTTTGAAAAACTTTGGTGAAAACTTTGACACTTTGAAAAAGTTTATCAAAAACTTGGATACTTTAGGACTTTGAAAAAGATTATCGAAAATTTTGACACTTTGAAAAAGTTTATCGAAAACTTTGATACTTCGAAAAACTTAATCGAAACTTTGAAAAACTTTATCAAAAACTTTGATACTTCGAAAAACTTTATCGAAAACTTTGACATTTTGAAAAATTTTATCAAAAACTTGGATACTTTAACACTTTGAAAAACTTTATTGAAAACTTTGACACTTTGAAAAAGTTTATCGAAAGCTTTGACACTTTAAAAAAATTTATCGAAAACTTTGACACTTTGAAAACCTATATCGAAAACTTTGATACTTTGAAAAACTTTGGCGAGAACTTTGACACTTTGAAATACTTTGACGAATACGTTGACACTTTGAAAAACTTTGGCAAAAACTTTGACACTTTGAAAAACTTTGGGGAATACTTTGATACTTTGAAAAACTTTGGCAAAAACTTTGACACTTTGAAAAACTTTGGTGAAAACTTTGACACTTTGAAAAACGTTGGTGAAAACTATGACACTTTGAAAAATTTTGGCGAAATCTTTGACACTTTGAAAAACTTTGACAAAAACTTTGACACTTTGAAAAGCTTTGGCGAAAACTTTGACACTTTGATTTACTATAGTTAACTATAGTCAACTATAGTTAACTATAGTAAACTATAGTTAACTATAGTTAACTATAGTTTTTCTTTTTTTTTTGTTAGGGACGTGCTAAAAACAAATTTGAATGATTTTTTGACATATAATCAAAGGATTTGATCCAAAATATACGATAGCTTTAGAGATTTAATTAATTAAAGTTTACTTATGACTTCCCGCGACTTACGAGATATCGCAAGACTTGCGGTAGTTGCCTATCCCGTTAGTATATAGGACCCTGATAAAGTGTTTGTTTTTTTTTTTTCGTTTGAAACAGCCTTCTTTTTATTCAAAGTTGTTTAATGCAACGATCTGTATTGATTAATACTGTATATTTTACAGGTATATTTGCGAGAAATGTTTTATTTTTTCCGTTTTGCATTTTTTACATTGCATTTATTTAAATTTCAAAGTAATTACAACACGGCGCCTTAGATCCACCAGAAAACTGACAAATACAGAATTCTCATTAGCATATTGATGTAAACTTCCGGGCCCCTTTTTGCGATTTCTCAGATTGTTGAAGCAGTAGATCGAGTTTGACGAGGGATTTTTAATATTTGCAAGTGTGATTCGCCCTTTGGTTGCACTGTCCGTAAGTTTAGACTTCAAAAGACTGGATTGCAGGGAATTACTTTTACGGAGTTTCAGCCGAAAAAAAAAACAGTGGATGCGACAGTCTTTGAAAATCCAAAATGGCTGTCCGATGGGAACCTTGTTTTATTATTAGGTATGGGTATATTTTTTTATTTAAAAAAAATAAGTAACGTTAGGTTCCTGTGTCCCAGCACAATAAATAACCCTATCTCATCCACTTTCATGTTGGCCTCTCTTGGACTTTGAAGAACATATAAAAAAGATAAGTTAAAAACTGTTTTATTTGTATATTTCTATGAATTTCAAGTCTAAATGACTATTAAGACAATGATATTCGTTTTTCTTTCGGCAACGCTCCTTATTTATGTAATCAACTCCGAAATTACCTACATATATATATATATATATATATATATATATATATATATATATATATATATATATATATATATATATATATATATATATATATATATATATATATATATATATATATATATATATATATATTAGGTTAACTTTTTTCAATTCTCTGGGTACAATGAGTCTTTTATCCGATATGGGTAACGACCAGATATGTTGACGTCAGGGAAATTTGGAAAATTTCGTGAATGGTCAGTATTTTGTAAATTCTTTAGTCGTTATAAAGAACTTCTAGAACACAAATAACTTATTTGTTGACGTTTTTCTATTCCAAATGTTAATCATTTTATACAAAGTTTAACTACAGTGTGTCCGTCTACCGGGTCCATTCCTTGGGCTAAAGGCGGGTTTTACCGGTAGACTAAAAATGGTTTCTCATTTTACGAAATTTGTCCAATCCCTGACATTTCTGGGGTCCTTGTTTTATGCCCTGTCCCACAGTGGGCTAAGTAGATGAAAACAGAAATAAATTAAGTTTACTCCAGTCTGTTAAAGCGCTACCTGGTACTACTCATCTTTTGAAAACATTTTTTATTGTAGAATTTATTGTGTTTATGATGGATAGAGAAAGACTATTATATCCCTTTAATGTATTATTGTTTAGAATGTTAAACTGGTTATGGCTGAAAAAAAAAAAAACGGTAACAAAATTTATACAATCTACACATGACAATAAGATAATTATTACGTGTAGTAATAATTTTTTTTACTATTATTTTGGTTCATTATTTTCTGCCTAAACCCAAGCAGAGCTCTCACTGTAATTAGATAAAAATCTGTTTTACAACATTTCATATAATAAATTCATTAAAAATGTATAATGTGCTTCAATTCTAATTTATTGTATAAGAATTTGGATAAATATGTCCTTGCATGCACCTTCATTCTTCCATGGTGTTGCGTCTCTTTTAAAAGCTTTCCCAAAACAAGTATATTTTATAGACAACCATCACAACTAAAGAGTTTTTCCCTATCCTTTCTTCTCATGACTTATGTTAGAATTTGGTTTTTTGATTGGTAATAAACTTTTGCGAGAAGCAATGATGTTTACAATAGATGCCTTACTTTGACCTTTAGACCTCTATTATGTATGTACTTACTTAATTGAAAATTGACAGAAAACAGAAGGTGAAGGTAAAAACAGAAAAGCTTAACTAAAAATACATTATTTGTGAGAAGTGAAGAATCAAGGAAGAAAATAAAATATTCCGGATGAAAAACTAGAGAGGAAGTAAGGGGCTGAAGATATGATGTCTCTTGTTCGCTTCCTAGATGACTTAAATACGTGCTTTGAAATGACTTCTCGTTTTCTTTTCAATAACTTTAAGCGTAATATTTATATCACAAAAGAGATTCCGTATTTTTTTTTCCCTGCTATATAAAAGGAAACCGTAATGTAATATTCAGCGCTTGTGCAAAATTCCGAGTATCCTTTACATAAACCAATTAACATGTAAATAAATGTAATACAATAAAAGATTTATCTACGAGCTCCATGTACAGCATTTACATGAACTATGCGCTATATTGCAAAATTTTAATTATTAATTTTATGCACATTATTTTTTACATTATTTTATGCAATAAGAATAGTTGTCCTTTTATGTCCTTTCTTTGAATTAAAACAAAGCATTACTGTTTTGAAAATAGTCTAATGATATCAATCAAAATGATTGGAGACAAGTTCTATATCGTGAATTCATGAAGTCTCTGTATTTAAATAATATATATTTTTCATTTTTTTCTCTTTAAAATTTTATGCAAACTAAAAATTTAAAGGAAAATATATGAGAATATAATAAAGTGAACATTGTAAGAGTTACAACTTTTGCTTACCAATACGAAAATGTAAAACAGTTTTTTATATTTTC